>NC_061113.1:58008592-58308592 GCF_002878395.1 Capsicum annuum | reverse complement strand
TTAGTCCAAGTTAAGGACACTAAGTCTGAGACTCCATCTATTCAGTCTCTTAGTGTTGTCAATGAGTTTCCTGATGTTTTCTCAGAAGATCTCCCAGGGGTATCTCCCGACAGAGAGATAGAATTTGGAATTGATATTCTCCATGATACACAACCTATTTCTATTCCTCCGTATCGTATAGCCCTCACAAAACTTAAGGAGTTGAATAAGCAACTCAAAGATCTTTATGATAAGGGTTTTATAAGGCCCAGTGTGTCTCCCTGGAGTGCACCCATTTTATTCGTGCAAAAGAAAGATAGTTCATTGCACATGTTCATTGACTATCGTCAGCTTAACAAGGTCACAGTTAAGAATAAATACCCTCTACCTCAAATTGATCACCTATTTGATCAGCTGCAAGGTGCTAGTTATTTTTTAAAAATAGATTTGAGATCCAACTATCACCAACTTAAAGTCAGAGAGTGTGATATTCCAAAGATAGCTTTCCACACTCATTATGGCCATTTTGAATTCTTGGTCATGTCCTTCTGGCTAACGAATACCCCGGTAGCTTTTATGGACCTCATGAATCAGTGTTTAGACCGTACCTAGATATGTTCATTATTATGTTTATAGATGATATCCTTGTATATTCCCAGAGTGAACATGACCATGCAGATCATCTCCGAATTGTCTTGCAAACTGTTAGGGATCAATAGTTGTTTGCGAAATTTAGCAAATGTGAATTTTGGCTTCGGTCAATTGCTTTTCTCGATCATATTATTTCTTCTGATGATATTCGAGTTGATCCTCAAAAGGTAGAAGCTATGAAGAATTGGCCTAGACCTATTCCCCATCTGATATTAGGAGTTTCTTGGGTCTAGCTGGATACTAACATTATTTTGTCAAAGGTTTCTCTTCCATTGCTGCTCCTTTCACCTGGTTGACCCAAAAGAAGGTTAAATTCCAGTGGTCAGATTCTTGCAAGAAGAGTTTTTAGGAGTTGAAGACTCGACTCACTTCAGCCCCTGTGATGACCCTGCCTAATGGTGTAGATGATTTTGTTTTATATTGTGATGCTTCCAGAGTTGGTTTGGGTTGCGTGTTGATGCAGAAGAGTAAGGTTATAGCCTATGCCTCCAGGCAGTTGAAATCTCATGAAAAGAATTATCCGACCCATGACCTCGAGTTAGCTGTAGTGGTTTTTGCTTTGAAAATCTGGAGACACTATTTGTACGGTGTTCATGTTGATGTCTTTACGGATCACAAGAGTTTATAGAAAGTGTTCACTCAGAGAGAGTTAAATCTTCGGCAGAGGTAATGGTTAGAATTAATGAAAGACTATGATATGAGTATGTTGTATCACCCGAGCAAGGCCAATGTAGTGGTAGATTCCCTTAACAGATTGTCCATGGGTAGTGTAGCATATGTTGAGGAAGATAAGAGGGAATTACCCTGTGAAGTGCATCATTTTGATAGGTTAGGTGTTGGATTGCTTGACTTAGCTGAGGCTAATGTTTGGATTCAGAGTAGTTTCGAATCTTCCCTAGTTTCAGAAGTGAAGGAAAAGCAGGATATGGACTCTCATTTGGCTGAATTGAAAGCATCCATCAAAGACAAAAAGGTGGTGGTTTTCTCCCAAGGGGGAGATGGTGTATTGAGATTTCAAAATAGATTATATGTTCCTGATGTTGATGATCTGAGGCAGAGAATTATGGTTGAGGCATATGGCACTTGGTATTCTATTCATCCCGGTGCTACCAAGATGTACCACAATCTGTGGGAAATATATTGGTGTAATGGTATGAAAAAACATATAACAAAGTTCATAGAAAAGTGTGCAACTTGCCAGCAGGTAAAGATAGAGCACCAGAGACCCGGTGGTGTGATGCAAGAATTTAGTATTCCATCTTGCAAGTGGGAATTGGTGAACATAGATTTTGTGACAGGTTTACCTCTCTCTCGTCCTCATCATGATTCTATTTGGTTCGTTGTATACAGGGTGACTAAGTTAGCATATTTTCTACCAGTACATACATCTTTCACCACGGAGGGATATGCTAAGTTGTATATTTGAGAGTAAGGTTGCATGGAGTTCCATTGTCTATCATATTCGATAGAGGTACTCAATTTATTTCTTAGTTTTGGAGAGCCTTTCCGAAGGGTCTCGGCACCCAAGTTCATCTTAGCTCCGCTTTTCATCCGCAGACAGATGGTCAGGCTGAGATGACTATCTAGACTTTGGAGGATATGTTGAGGGCTTGTGTTCTTGATTTCAAAGAAAGTTGGGATGAGCATTTGCCATTGATTGAATTTTCTTACAACAATAGTTTTCATGCTAGTATTGGAATGGCTCCATTTGAAGCTTTGTATGGGAGAAGATATAGATTGCCCATAGGTTGGTTTGAAGTGGGTGAAGCTTCTGTGATTGGACCTGATGCTATATTTGAGGCTATGGAGAAAGTTAAGTTAATTTGGGAGAGGTTGAAGACAACCCAGAGTCATCAGAAGTCATATGCAGATGTGAGAAGAAGAGCTCTTGAGTTTGAAGTTGGTGATATGGTGTATTTGAAAATTTTACCCATGAAACGGGTCAAAAGATTTTGAAAGAAAGGGAAGATGAGTCCCAGATATGTTGGCCCTTATAGAGTTTTGAATCATGTTGGGAAATCAGCTTATGAGGTTGAGTTGCCTGCAGAATTGTCAGCTGTCCATCCTGTGTTTCATGTTTCTATGCTTAAGAAGCACATTGAAGACTGTTGTAGTTGATCTATTGGAAAGCTGTGATGTTCAAAATAGCCTTTCGTATGATGAAATCTCGGTTGAAATCCTAGATTATCAAGTTCGTAGACTGAGGAACAAGGAAGTTTTCTTGGTTAAAGTTCTATGGCGAAATCAATCAGTTGAGGGTGCCACTTGGGAAGAAGAAGTGGATATGCAAGCCAGTTACCCTCATTTTTTATCTACGAGTTCATATCACGCTGAATGTACTATTCCCCTAATTTAGTTTCCTCCTAATCTAATGTATTCAGCTATATGGTTATTCCCTCTATGATTCGTGCATTTGGTGAAGTACTCAAAAGTTGAAAGTATAGTGAGCCCTTTAATGTGAGTCGTTCCAGCTAGGCGTCCTCATTTTTTCTTGTTCTTGGCCTATTTGGCAATATTCGAGGACAAATGTATCCAAGGGGGAGATATTGTAATACCCCGATAGTTTCTTAATCCTTAATCCATCTTTTCAGTGGATATGTATGACGTCCCAAGTGATTGATGTTTAAACCATGTTGTATTTCTCTAATTAATACTTTTTGTTGTGTAGAGCATTGAATAAGCTTTCAATCGATACCAATTTCATTGAAATCCTACATCGGACGAGGGAGTTATGGCTATTTTATGAAATGGTATCAGATCGCCCAGGTTTGATTGTCGACCTGGCGGACCATCAAGTGCCCCGTCAAGCCAAGGCAGTGACTCCTTTTTCATGCCATCATACAACGGCTAAGTTGGTGGACCGTAAAAAAGTTGATGGACCGTCAAGGGGTCCGTCAAGTGTAGATGGAATGTCTCATTTCTAGCCCTTGAGTGACGGACGACTTGGTGGTCCATCACTTTCCTGACAGACCGTCACTTCGACCGTCGCGTCTAGGCAGAATGTTTCAGTTTTGGCACTTGAGTGATGGACGATTTGGTAGACCGTCAGGAGACTTGATGGACCATCAGATCGACCGTCACAGGCCCCAATTAGTGAATTTTAACTTTTTAAAAGGGCATTCTGGTCATTTCCGCTCCTTGTTGCCTTATATATATATATATCAAAGTAGTAAAGAGAAGATCATTTTCCCCTATTTCTCTCCAATTTCTCCAAGAATTTTTTAGAAAACTAGGGTTTTCTCTCAACCGAAAAATCAAATCTTCCTCTTAGAAATTCAAGGATCTTCCATATATTTATCCAAGTTGTTCAAGAATTAAGTTCCCCAAGTCAAGGCCATCAACAATCTTGGGCTAAAAGTGTGATAAAGAAGTTCCAAACAAGTTTCTACATCTCCAAAATTATAATCCAAGGTATGTGGGGCTTGAACAAGAACACTCCTTTCGTTCTTGTGCCTAAAGATTTACTTTCTATTATTGATTTACATGATTTTGCAAGTGGGTTTACACCCAAATTTCTTTATTTATGATTTATGAGATTTGAGTTGAATAAGTTTGATATTTATAATTATTTCACCATCATGTTTCTTAAATTGAGAATTTATTCCGTGAGCTGTATATTGTCATTATGTATTGATTATTTCTAAACGATTTAAGACAAGTGTCAAGAGTTATGACTTTCCATAAGAAATTGGCTATTGAATATATATTGATATTTGAGATTGAAAGTCAAGAATGAGTCCTATGATGTTTTCTTGAAGCTTTGATATTTGAAAATGATTTGGAAAGCAAATGTACTTGATGTTGAGAAAGATTGTGTTGAGTTGAGTCGGGTTAGGAATCCACAAGATGTTTATGATTTGAAGATGAGATATATATTTATGTTTTGGTTTTTAAAATATAACCATGAGTTGATATTAATTAAGTTAGATTTCCTAACGCATTCTGAGCTGAGTCTCGGATGAGTATTTAGCACCGAGCGAGAAATGTGGTATTTCCCTGAAACTACGTTCCATCGTAGGACTGATATTGATAATTGTGGGCCAGAGGTCAAGTATGGGATTGTGATAATGAGATTAAGGTTGTACTCCCTGGAAGGAGTACAACACCCCCGCCAATGTGGGGTTCTCTCCTTAATAGGGCAAAAAGTTGGACTCCATGCGGCTCACATGGTGTAGTTATGTCGGTTATAAGAAACTCCCACATCTATAATAATCTACGTACCATGAGTTACCGAGTCACTCTAAGTCATGATTCAAAGAGTTTGAGTTGAGATAAATGATTTATTGATTTATGAAGCATATGTTTTTACTGATGACTTACGGAAATGATGTTTTAGATAATTCAAGTGAAGAGAGTTATTATTGTCAGCATGCATGATTTTCTTATGCATTTATGATATTATTTAAAATGTACCATCCACCCCCACATACTCAGTACATTCCCAAGTACTGACTCTCATACTCTTTTGTATTCTATATTTCCTCATGATATAGGTTCAGGTGCTCAGTCTCAATAGCGACAGTGATCTTTGAGTACCTTTATCTACATTTCTGTGGTTGGTGAGTCATCATGGTTTGAGGACCTATGTCTCCAATTTGGTCTTGCTAATAGATGGTTGTTTACTTTCAGTTCAGTATGAGTCAGTTGGGGATCTGTCCCAATGGCTCCTCAGTCCTATGTAGTAGAGGCTTTGTCAGACTAGTGTACCAACGTGTACATAGATTTCAGTATTTTGTTTGTGCAAGGCAGTATTACTTTATATTTTAGTATCTTCATGACATGGTTATTCCTCTCTATATTAGCATGATTTACGCTATAATGTGTTCTGATAGTAATGACAGGCTTAGAGGGTTAGCTTGAGGCGACGTGTTGCCTTAAGCACCATGTGATATCTCGGGATAGGTTCTTGGGGCGTTACAACTGGACAGTGTCTGATACAAGGTTAAGGCTTAGATACAAGTGATAGATGTTGATCGTATTAAAGGGTACGACTCGTATGGGCCAGTCATATCCCTGTGATGGGTTTTTAAGGGATTTAAGTAGGGGTATTTTTGAAATTTCCCTACTTACCCTAATTTGGACCCAATACCTCTAATATACATAAGAGGTTGTTTACCCTATTATTCTATTTATTTGTTTACCTATTATTCTATTTATTAACACTTAGAATCTATTTCAATACTCCATAATTCTCTCAAGAGCTTTTGGGGTAAGAAGGGTAGGGTTTCATCTTGAGGATTGCTTTGGGGCTTGTCTTGGTGATTTATTTCCATCAATTGTTTGGTATAAGGCATGATTCTCTTCCCTCATTGTAATTTCAACTAAAGTCATGGTTTATATGATTGATTACATGGTTTTACTATTTCATGATTTTGGCATTCAACTATTATTTGGGGGTTTTGATGTTAAATGCTTGGTTATGGTTTCCTATGGTTTTAATTATGCTTTTATATGCATTAATGGAGTTTTTGGATAATTGGATTGCATGGTAATGGTTTAATGGTCTTTGGAACTATTTTTGGTTATATTATGCCTCCAAGGTGTTTGATAAATTGCTTATAACAATATGTTCATTGCATTGAGTTCTTTAAATGAACTCTTGCATGTTTTAAATTTTATAAAGGACTTATACATGGTTTAAACGGTTTGGAAAGGCTAAATTCTAAACGGTTATGCTTGTGAAGAACATGGAAGTCTCCCAAGTAGTTTAATATAGTTTATGGAAAGGGAACTTGAAAGTCCCCTTAACCTAAATAGTTTGGCTATGGATATTACTTGCAAGTAATGGGGTGGTATGATGATACCACTAATATTGGCCTTGGTTAATAAATGGATAATGGTTTGGTTATTTGGAAACTAGTTTTAATTGGGCATTAATGGTGGGCTGTGTAGCAAATCCGTGAAAGATAGCGGTCCCAGGGGGACCAAAACTGGAAACTCATATTTGCTGATATGAGGATTGGTCTTAGTAGACCGTGTGTATGATGTCACACTATTGGGGAATGTACTATTTCTCCCATGAGATAATTCCCTGGTCGTGCGGCTACACGCACTGGTGCCCTTTCAGTAGGGGAAGTTGAACCTATATTGCCTGTGGCTGGTTTAGGACTGCCTAGCTACACAACCCAGGTAAAGGTTTTCAATGCATGCTAAACCCTGTTCCCTTTCCTAGAACACTTACATATATATGTATGGTTGTATGCATTATGGATGGTTTTACTTGGTTTTATAATTGGCATTATCTTATCCTTATCCTGAGATTCAAGTAGCGGTCACTCACTAACTCTATCTATTGGCGGTTGTATAAACATTCTATGCAGGAACTAGCCATTCTACTTCTCTCGTTTAGCACTTGGATTCGGTATCAGCATTTGGACTGGAGTGGTAAGCTTCCATCTTTTCGGAAGGCATCATTTTATGTTATGAATTTCTTTAGACATTTTCCTTTTATTTTGAGTATTGTTTTTGGCCATGGTTGGGGGCATGTCCCAACCGGATTTGCTTACTCTTTTGGATAAAGGGTTTATGGTACTTTTGGGGTTGGTATGGGCCGGATCGGTATTTGTGTTTGCCTTGGCATTGGAATAGTATGGTGGGCTTATACCACATCATAGTTTTCTCACTATTCCATCATATTACATTTTGGGATTGATTATCATATTATGTTTTGGTATTCTCTTTGGTTATGGTCTGGTTTTTGGACTATGGTTTGGATTGGTATGATTGGGCGGTTGGTGTGGTATGGTTAGACTTGGGCTGGTCACAGATATGAACCTATCCCAGAGTCTCAATGAGAACATTTACGTTATCTTGTTAGATGTTCACAATTCATCGCATCTAAGGATGGATGTAGGTGGTTGGGTTAGGTAACAGGGGCGATCCCCAATCCTAGTTGGACTTGGGATGCCCATTACGACAAGACTCGAGGTTGGGTCGGGTCAATGACTACCCTCCTAATGACTCATTATGACTGACTATGAGTTTTTGGGTGGAGTCGTAGTCTAAGATGTGGTTTTTGGTTTCCTTACTATTCAGGCAATAGGTCTACACAACGACTCATAATGTTTGATAACGAGTCGTGTGCTGGACTCATTACCACTAGACTGTCTATTGAGAACCTTACTATTATGACGACGAATCCTTTGTAATGACTTGTAATATCCGATAATAAGTCATCACATGGTTCATAACTACTGACAGCTAAGTGATACTTAAGAAAAAATTGGCATAACTTTTTGCCACGACATCGAATTAAGGGGAGACTTACAGCTTTGTAAAGCTAATGTAATGTCCTATCTTTTGAGTGGTCTAGAGCATGAAAAATTAGGGTATTACACAATGTACAAAAGAAATCTGCACAATAAGGAACAAAATAAAAGAATTTCCTAAAGACATCCTATAGCCTCTAGAACACAGATACAAACGTCAAGCTACCGATCCACGAGACTCTATTAGACATCTCATTCTTACACTATTGAGACCAATAGACCTGGCTGCTCGAATATAAATTTGTCATGACTCAAAAATATAAGGGTCATTATGGCACTTATCGTAGTGAACCTTGACAAGTAAGCGTATCACAGGAACTGATACCAAAAGGAAAATAACTTCCAAACCTAAGGATAGGCTCCTATAAAAAAGCCGAACCATATCAATATAAAAATAGAAGAAAGTACAAATTCAAATCTATCACGCCAAACTCCTAAAACCTGGTATCACAGTGTAAGAACTACTAGTACAACTCAATAAAAACATAACACATAGAAATAACATTGTCTCCAAACACTAATAAGGACATAGTCTAATAAGAAGAGATAGAAGTAAACTCCGGATGCATGGAATAAGCCCCAACCTCATAAAGCTCAAAATATAGCTCGAATCAACCAACATGGGCCGTACCCAAACTAGAATCTACACTAAAAAGGCATAGTGGTAGTTAATATGGTCCACTTGTACTCAGTAGGTATCATAGGCTGACTGAGCAAAGTAGATAATAAAGCATACAAAAATACATACTAAAGGTATGTCACTTGAAATCAAAAAGATCCCATAATGGTAGCCCATACCTTCTCCACTAACAGTTTTATAATACTCACATATATCACAACAAGAATGCAAGAAAATAATGCAAGAATAAATTTATATCACATATGAGTAGAGAAAGGAAGGACAAATATATGCATAAACATACGATCCAAGTAAGATAGAGAAAACGGACAAATAACAAGTCAAGACAATAATACAATAACAACATAAGCATAATAAAGTGAATACAATGGGAATGATGATAATGATAATGCAATGCATGAGGTCGTCGCACAACATCTGAGGCTATCGTACAACCTCCGTATATACCTATGTAGCTGAATCTATAAGATTTAGGACCCATAGGAGGTTCTTCAACCCATATATAACCAATATCCATGAATCATCTCTGGTGCATCCCTCAAAGAAGTTCTATAATATCCAATGTTCCTAGTGTTTCTAGAATTTCTAGTATTTCTAGTATTTCTAGTATTTTCAATATTTCTAGTAATTTTAGTATTTCCAATGTTTAAAGAGCACATACATAGTATAAGACACAATCAAGTATAACATACAACAACAAAAAGTAGATATAAAGCATACAAAAAAACTAGTGAAATTATGTGTGTGATGCCATGTGAATGATGATGCAATGTTCACAACCAACCGACCATGAGAAATATCTAATGACCAATCAATTTAACATATGTGATCAAAGATATCCACTCAACATCCACGGATCGTCCATGGTCCAATATAATTTATAACCATCAAGCGATACATAGGCAAAAAGTATCATTAATACAACATTATTATTAATCTGGATTTTTTCTAACAAAAAGGGTATAACCAACTGTACATATATCAAAACCAAGCCAACAACAACATATAAGACTTCATATGGTCACACGTAGCAATTAAGGTCATGAAACCACTAAGTA
The DNA here is from genome assembly GCF_002878395.1 of Capsicum annuum. NCBI lineage: Eukaryota > Viridiplantae > Streptophyta > Magnoliopsida > Solanales > Solanaceae > Capsicum > Capsicum annuum. The sequence goes on along the minus strand of NC_061113.1, from coordinate 58,298,996 downwards.
TTATCCACACATGCCCCCACACGAAATCAACATATTAATATATCCCTTTTTCGTGTTTAGTTCTCACACCCTTAACTTCTTTTGTATCAACATTAACTATTTAGCCCAGTTTGAAAGAAGTTAAGCCATAACCTACCTAGAATGCTAAAAATTGATCTGCGACCCTTCAATCAACAAACTTACTCCTTACGAATGGTTCCAAAATTAACTAAAATATCAAAATATAGAACTTATGTTTCAAAATAAAGCCAGCGATACACATATTTTCTATTTCTAAGTTGATGTCAAAATGGACCCTCGAAATGAATTTTAAAAAAAGAAGGGAAAAATTATGATTTTATTTCAAAAATGTATTTTTCTTATTTTTAGGAGTCTACAACTAAAAATTTAAGCAAAAATGAGTTAAAATGATGTTTAAATCGACAAAAAATTATTTTCAAGCTTTACCGGATAAAATCTCCAAAACTCAATTAAAAATCAAGAATTGAAGTTATTTTGAAGATAAATTTGAGAGAACTGATTATTATATGATTAGAAACTCACCCAAGTGAAAAAGGTTTGAAATCGAGGTATAAATTGGAGAAATACCAATTTTAGGTCTTATGGGCGAAAATCCCTAAATTCCACTCTCTAATTTGTGTTTTAAAGAAGAAATAGATTATAACAATTTAATAAAATAATTAAGATAAGTGTTTTGGAGCTTACCCAAGCTCAGAAATGGAGAAAGTTGATCAAAATAATGTAACCCTAAGCTCCAAGTCTCAAAAATTGTAAGGACCTGGTTTTTGATGAAATATGTAAAATTTGTCATTTTGTGTGATTTGAATATTGTACCTCTTCCTGTAGTTGCATTATGATATTTATGGGGAGTGGGGCGATTGGCGTGATTCTCGATGCATTTTGTGCAATATTGCGATTTTTAGTGGCTTAGAAAGCGTTATTTTGGACTTATGTGGATAGCTTTTGATTCATGAGTGTATGGATTAATGGAATACACCAAAAAATCTAAAAATTTTATTTCAGGGTGGAAACATGTTTTGTATAAAAGTACAACTTTTAAATCTCATTTCGACCCTTAGTTTAAAAAAATTACAATTTTATATTTCGGGGGTCAACTTTGTGAAACGACATTTTTCTAAATTTTGATATAGCCATTGATACCAGATCATTGAATTTAGTGTGGTCGCATAGTTAGTTTGTGTATATCGAACTCCAAAAAAATCTTGGGCCCCCTATCAAAGTTTGTTTGGACTTTGAAAAATCTGGTGCAGAAAAATCTGCACTATAAAATAGCCCTTTTAGGGAGTTAACCCTAAAATAGTGTGAGAGCTTAAAAGCAAATTTTATTTGATCTAGGAAAGCTAGATTAACATCTATGTCTTGATTTTATTAGAGATTTAAGGTGAGATTTCATCTTTACTCTAATTCCTTGATTAATTTAACAAAACCCCAAAAATCTTAGGACTTGATTTTAAACCTTAATTTAACTCCTTTTTACTTGAATAGTGTTTTAGTCTTATATTTACTAGTTTTTATCAATTTAATCTTCTAAACAACTTTAATTCTTGATTTTAACACGATCTTCAAAGATTTTACCCAGTAAAGATCAAAAATGATTTTTCTTCGAGTTGAACTTCATTTTTGACTCAATTTAACTTTGGTTTTCAGCTGTAGATTCCTAGAATATGGGGAACATATCTTTGAAATAAATTTATGATTTTGGCATTCTTTTTTAAAAACTCATTTCGGGGGTTTGTTTTGACCCCAAACCAAAATAAGTTAATATGGGTATTATTAGCTTTATTTTGATGCATATATTCTATATTAATTAGTTTTAATTTATTTTGATAATGTTCATAAGAAGTAGGGCATTTTTGTTGAAGTGTTGCAGATCGATTCCAACATTCGAGGTAGGTTATGGCATAACTCTTTCAGACCAGGATGAGTTGTAAATGTTGGTACAAAATGCATGTTAAAGGTGGGAACTAATCATGAAATATGAATATCTATATGTTGTACTCGTGTGGGTGTCTGAATGATATGTAATTGTTGAATCAGACATCCTGTGATAATATAAGCATGTAGGGTTTTATGTAATATTGATAGCCTGGAATAGAAGTGAATAACTTTATTATGTTGCTAGAAATGCCCATTGTGGTTCCTTTGGCATATTTCCATATATATATATATATATATATATATATATATATTCATGTTTTGTGGACATATGAATTATGTGTAAAATTAAGGAGTAGTGGAAATAGTTAGTGGTTGTTGGCTTACGTGGTTGTGGAATAGTAATATTGTGGTTGGTGGTGGAAATATATCATATGGATTGGTTGTAAAAAATATACCATGTAGATTGGTTGTGAAAATACTCATTTTGTTTGATTGTAAACATTGTATCATCATTCTCATGAAATCATATGCATTCTTTCACTTGTTTTTTTTGTTGCTTTTTTTTCTTAACTTATTGTCTTGTATGTGTACTTGATTTGTGTCTTATGTGATGTATGTGCTTTGGAAATACTGGAAATATTGAAATACTAAAAATACTGGAAACATTATAAATACTAGAAATACTGGAAATATGGAGGTTGTGTGCCAACCTTGAGGTTGTATGCCAAACCTAAGGTTGTGTGTCAAACTCAAAGTTGTGGGTCAACCTAAAGCATCCTTATCATCATCATCATCATCATTATCATTATCATATACATTACACTTGCTTTATTGTGTTTATGTTGTACTTGTATTACTATATTGACTCGTCATCTATCTATTTATGCTAAATCTTGACTTGTTAATGTATGATTGTTTTTATTCCTTTATTTGTACTCGATGACCATGATTATACATTCTTCTCTTTCATTCTATTTATATGTGATATTGTGTGTATTTGTGTCCCTATCTAGTGTGTTATTATATTATTATGTGTGGATATTATAGAACTATTAGTGGAAGTGGTGTGGGCTACCATTGTGGGATATTTTCTAATTGAAGGAGATGTTCCCTTAGTGTATATTTTTTATTCTTTATTCATTAATTTTCTTGGTCGATCTACGATACCTAGTAAGACTAAGTAGACCGTACTCATGCCTCCCTTTCAGTGTAGGTCCTAACTCGAGTATGCCTCAGATTGGTTGATTTTGAGCGCCTTCAAATTTACTCAAGGTAGTGTTTGGCTATTCATGTGTCTGTAGTTCACCTCTATCTTTCTATAGTAGTTATGCCTGTATTTGTATTCGGAAATGGATGTTGACCCTATGTGAGTATTTCTGATATATTTGACTCACAGTAGTATTAGTAGTTCTCATACTATTGACACAAGGTTTTGGGAATTATGGTTGCATTGTTGATTATATTCCTACTGTATTTATCATACTTGTGTGGTTTGGCTTCATTCCAGAAGCCTTAGCTTAGGAGTATTTCTATATTTTTCCTATTGTGTATCAGTTTGGGTGATAGGCTTACTCGTCAAGGTATGCCACGACAAGTTCTATCATGACCCTTGATTTTTGGTTCATGAAAAATTGGTATCAGAGCAGCTAGGTATCATTAGTCTCAATGGTGTAAGAACGAGATGTCTAATAAAGTCTAGCGGATTGATACTTAGATGTCTGTATCTATCTTTGAGAGGCTATAGGATATCTTTAGGAAACATCTCTTATATTTTTCCTTACCATGTAATGTTCTTTCATAACTTTTATTCTAAGTTATGTTTCACTCTTTCCCTGTAGATAGTGTTGACTAGGTCCTGCAAGGTTAGTGATGTTGATCCTACTTCTGGAGAGAGTGTTTGATTGAGAGGGTGAACCTCAAGTCATGAATAGCCTCGAAGGAGAGGATGGGCCTATGATTTAGCCCCATCTAGGAGGAGTGATAGAGGACTCTTCTCTGAGACTTATGTTGAGCAGGTTGGAGGTGTGGATCTACCCTAGCTCTTCAAAGTTTGTTGGCCTAATGTTAGAGGGAACGTTGGTGCATTTGTTGACCCATTTAAAGGGTTATCCTTTGGTTATATGTAATACCCCAAATTTTCAAGCTCTAGACCCCCCTCAAAAGATAGACCACTAAGTTAGCTTTCCAATGCCTCAAGTCTCGCCTCAATACAATGTTGTGGCAAAAAGTTGTGGAAAATTTCCCTATAGGTCCTAGCATACAATCGTGATGACAACTCAGATAGCGAGTCATTAGCACTCGTGACTATTCATCATGAGGGAGTCATAATCACCCCAGTGATTGCCCCAAGTTTGAGCCCAGTGTCTACAACTAGACCTTACGGCTCATAACCAGTGACTACGATTCATAAGGAGGTACTCGTAGCCTGAATAGTAAAGGACCCAAGACTCAAGATTTAGACTATGACTCCATCTTATGACTCGTAATCAATTATGATGAGTATTATAGGGGGAATTTGTAGTCAGGCCATAAAGGGACCTCAGACCCTAGATTCCAGATTATGACTTAGACTATGAACCATCATCAGTCTCAGCGAGTCATAGGGTGAGTCGTAATGACTGGGAACCCAATTTTTAACATGTTTTTCCAGGGACTTCATGTCTTTTCTCACTCCCTTACAAGCCAAACGCAGGTTGTTTTGGCTTCACAAGGGGTGGTATAAAAGAACCAAAGCCCAAATTCATAACATAATTATCAATTTTAACCAAGAGGAATCAAAGAGGCGATTCCTTTCTCCCTCAAGACCAAATTAAGGTTCTTCAACCAAGTCCAATTCTCAAGAAGATCTCTTCAAGACTTCTACTTCAGGTATGTGGGATATTCATCAACAGGATCCTTTCACCCATTGAGTCCCAAATTCTCCAAATTTTCAAGTTTAATTCCCTTTTTAGTCTAGGGTTCCATGAGAAGTATGAATTTCATAATTTATTCAGTTAAACCCTCAAGTTCTTTCTTGAAAATATAATACCTCATGATAATTGGGTTTCCATTTATTTGATAATCGAAATGTCTACAGATTAGTTATTTATTTTGGTGTTATTCAAGATTTTCCCATACCCATGGATTTTTCAATAGTTGTCAAGATTAGTCTGCATTAGATAGAGTTAGTGGGTTATGAAAATCCGATACCAAGATATTGATATTTGTCATAGATGTTAGGTTACAAGTCATTCAGAGCATACTTGTATCCTTAAATTTAGAATACCATCATGTTGAGCATATGTTAGAATCATTCATGTTAAGTCTTTCATCAGTATCAGTGTCAGTTCAGTTGGGAGTAAGATTTAGCACCGAGCGAACCTAGGTATAAAGGGTCACTCTCCAGTAAAGGACCGAGACTTTTAATGGACGTCCCTAAGTTTTAAAACTATGTATCCAACATAGGTTATAAGAGATCACCCTCCAGTTGAGGACTAACACTCTCTTAGGGGTACCAGCCAGTAGAGGACTGACACCCTAGTCCTTTGGGACATCATGTTCGTGGATCCACACAGCCAGTATTGGTACCTGTGGCAAGGTACTGAATACTTTTGACTAGGGTTACAGGTTGGACTCCAATTAGTTCAGATTGGGGCATATCCGTTATATGATAGCTCCCACAGTTTCAATTCAGTAACCAGACTACATCAGATCAGTTTTGGATGACCAAGTGCCCACTATTAGTTATTCAGTTATGTAGATTATTTCAGTAAATGTTTATACTTGGTCTTGCATTCAATATTCATGTTCATTCATTCATTCTCTGTATACACACGTATCATGATGTCTTTTTCTAACATACCAGTACATTTAAAGTATTGAATGCATACTCTCTTTTGCGTTATGTTGTCTTATAACATATGTTTAGATAATCAGTTCCTTGATTATAGTTAGAAAGTACATATGCCACTCAGCTTTAGCATTGGTGAGTTCTTATCAGTCGAGGACTAATTATATTATCTATCATGCTTTTTAGTATTTCAGTTTATGTTTTATTAGTCTGAGTTAGTTGGGGACCTATCCCAATAAGTCATCATGTTTAGGGGCTTTCAGATAGTCAGAGAGTTAGTTATATCTTTAGTGACGTGTTTTAGACTCCTTTTTTATTGACTTGACTTCTTAAATATTACTAAATGGCTTTCGTATAATGTGTTGTTATTTTTCTTCAGCATCTATAACTTGTGCTAGATCATGGGTTAGCTTGGGGTTACTTATGGCCTTAAGAACCATGTTATGACTAGGGGTAGTCTCGGGTCATGACAAACGTGGCATTAGAGCACAAGGTTTAAAGTGTCCTAGGGTATCTGAAAGCTGCATTACATAGAGTCTTGTTCATAGGTGTGAAGAATGCCACACTTATGGGCGAGAGGCTATGAGATATTTTAGGAAAATTTCCATTCTTTTAGTTTTCATTTCATGCAATAGAGCATGAGATCTATTAAATTTCCTTTTTCTAAATCATCCTCTATCCATTTACAAAAAATGCCTCCCTAAAGGAATAAGGAAAGGAGAAATGGGGACCAGCCTGCATCACCATCTTTTAGGAAGACCTTCCAAATGAGCAGGTCTCTCACACCAAATTTATGGCTTCTTTTACAACCTTGGCCAGATCTATTGATGCTCATAATAACTAACAGGTTATTTCTCTAGCTAATTCAGTAACAAATATGACAGCAGCTAGGATCTGGGATTTCACTAAAATGAATACTCCAACACTATCTAGACCAAGTCTGAGAAGGATCCCCGAGAGTTCTTAGACTGTGTGCAGAAGGTAATGGATATTATCAGTATTACTCCAAGTGAGAGTGTTAATTTAGCTACATACCAATTGCAAGGGGTGACTCACACCTTGGTTAAGTAATAGAAGGAAGATACAGGTCCCGATGCAGGGTCTGTAGAGTGGTATGAGTTTGCTACTGCTTCTTGGATAGGTTTTTTCCACTCAAATTATGGGAGGACAAGGTGTAAAAGTTTATAAATATTAAGTAGGTTAATGAGTGTGAAGGAGTATTCACCCAAGATTACCCAGTTAGCAAGGTATGCTCCGACTATAATAGCAGATTCCAGGTCCTAAATGAATAAGTTTGTGTCTAGAGTATCTGAGGATATGGTTAAAGAGTATTGAATAGCTATGTTAATTAAGGACATAGACCTGTTTAGACTGATGGTTCATGCTCAATAGATTTATGAAAAGAAACTCAAATAAAAGAAAAGAGAAAATAAGAGGGCCAGAATTGGTAGCTTTAATTTCTCTCAGCAAAGGTTGGATGGTAGGAATCATTCCTAATTCCCCCAGAAATTTTTATCCCCATCCTCGTATTCTTCTAGTTCTCCAATACCAAAGTTTAGATAGTACAATTGAGATAGAGCATCGTGCTCTAAGTCCCAGTGTAGTGTGAAAAATGGTCGTACTAACCCCATCTGCAAGCTATGTGGTAAGAACCACAAGGGTAAGTGCATGGTCGGTAGTGATATTTGTTTTAGATGTAGCAAGGCAGGACACAAAATTAGGGATTTCCCAGTGGTTTCCCAGAAAGGTAAGGATCTTCATTCATAGGGTCAGGCTAATTCTTCAGCAACATTAGTAGGTCTCCCGACTCAACTGGGTGCCATTTCTAGTGCAACCAGTGGCCAATATTAGAATAGTCTTTATACCTTTAAGACTCAACATGATTCAAAAGGTTCTTCTAATATGGTAACAGTTACGTTAGAAGTCTTCCACCTTCATGTTTATGCATTAGTGTACCTAGAGCCATATTGTCCTTCATGAATCCTTATATAGCTGTAGACTATGGCATCAGTCCCAAAATACTAGTAGAACCCTTCTAAGTATCTAACCCAGTGGGTAGTTTTATTATAGCCAAATGGGTGTATAGGAATTGTCCTATCACAGTATCTCAAAAAGTCACCTCAGTAGATCTCGTAGATTTAGAGATGACTAATTTTAATGTCATTCTCAGCATGGATTAGCTAAACGCATTCTATGCCTTAGTTGACTATATAAATAGGATAGTTCAGTTTCAGCTCTCCAATGAGCTAGTCTTAGACTAGAAGTATAGTACCTCAGTCTTTGTAGGTTGGTTCATCTCTTTCCTCAAGGTGAGGAAAATGATTTCTAATGGGTGCATCTATCATCTCATTTGAGTCAAGGACTCAATTTCTAAAATCCCACATATTGATTTAGTTCAAGTATTAATTGAATTCCCAAAAGTGTTTTCTAAAGATCTTCCAGGAGTTCCCCTCGATAAGGAAATCGACTTTTGAATTAAACTCTTTCCAGATTCTTATCCTATTTAAATTCCACCTTATAGAATGGCTCTAGTCGAGCTTAATGAATTAAAAGAGAGTTGAAATATCTCTTAGATAAGTGTTTCATCAGTCCTAGTATTTCTCCATGGTGTTCTCCAATTCTCTTCGTATGCAAGAAAGATGGTTCTCTCAGAATATGCATCGACTACCGTTAGTTAAACAAAGTCACAGTCAAGAATAAATATCCTCTCCCCAGGATTCATGACTTGTTTGACCAACTTTAGGAGGCAAATTATTTCTTTAAGATAGACCGCAAATTCGGCTATCATCAACTTAGAGTCAGAGAATATGATATTCTGAAAATAGCCATCAGAACTTAGTATGGTCACTTTGAATTTGTAGTTATGTCTTTTGGACTAACGAATGCTCCTGCATCTTTTATGTACTTGATGAATAGAGTGTTCAAGCAGTACATAGGCATGTTCATCATAATCTTCATAGATGACATTCTCACCTTTTCTCATAGTAAAGGTGAGTATGCCAACATTTGAGAATTATTTTGCAGACCCTTAAGAATCATCAACTATTCACCAAGTTTAGTAAATGTGAATTCTGGTTAAAATCAATAGATTTCCTCAGTCACATTATTTTTAGTGAAGGCATTCGAGTATATCCTCAAAAGACCAAAGTAGTGAGAAATTGGCTTTGAACTATCTCTCCATCAGACATTAGGAGTTTTCTAGGTTTGGTTGGTTATTATAGATGGTTTGTAGAAGGTTTTTCCCTTATTTCCTCTCCCATGTCCAGGATAACTCAAAAAAAAGTCAAGTTTTAGTGGTCAGATTCTTGCTAAAAGAGTTTTAAAAGTTGAAGACTCTACTAACTTTTGCTCCAGTATTGATTCTACCTAACGGTTTAGAAGGGTTCATAGTTTTTATGATACTTTCAAAGTTGGTCTTGTTTATGTGTTGATGCAGTGAGATAAGGTCATAGGCTATACCTCTAGACAACTTAAACCCCATGAGAAGAATTACCTAACTCATGATCTTGAGTTAGCAGTTTTTGCCTTAAAGATTTGTAGGCATTATCTATACAGGGTCCATATGGACGTGTTTACTAATCACAAGATCTTGCAGTATGTGTTCATGCTGAAAGACCTAAATCATTGCCAGAGAAGGTGGTTTAAATTGTTGAAAGACTATGATAAAATTATGTTGTATCAACCGGGTAAGGCCAATGTTGTGGTTGATGCTCTTAGTAGGTTATCTATAGGAAGTGTTGCCTATGTTGAGGATGATAAGAAGGAGTTAGTTTGCGAGGTTCATCACCTAGCTAGATTAGGTGTTCAGTTGGTTGATTCAGCCAAAGGTAGTATTTAGGTTTAGAATAGTTCAAAATCTTCCTTGGTTTCCAAGGTAAAGAAAAAGCAAAATAGAGATCCTATTTTGGTTAAGTTGAAAGAGATAGTTCGAGATCAAAAAGTTAAGGTTTTCTCCCAAGGGGGAGATGGTGAACTTCATTGTCAGGATAGGTTATGTGTTCTAAATATAGATGGTTTGAGGAAGTGAATATTAGTAAAAACTCATGGTTCACGATATTCTATTCATCGTGGAGCCACTAAGATGTACCACAGTTTATGGGAGTCTATTAGTACAGTGGTATGAAAAAAGGATATTGCTGAATTCATGGCTAAGTGTCTGAATTGTTAGCAGGTTAAGGTTGAACATCAAAGACCTAGTGGTAAACTTCAGGAGTTCAGCATTCCCACTTAAAAGTGGGAAGTGGTGAATATGGACTTTCTTATAGGTTTACCTTGTACACATTGTCAGCATAATTCTATGTGGGTTATTGTAGACCTAATAACCAAGTCAGACCATTTCTTTCCATTCCATACTTCATACTCAGCTGAGGGTTATGCCAAAATCTATCTCAGGGTAGTTGGGATGATAACTTACTATTGATTGAGTTTGCATATAATAATAGATATCAATCTAGTATCCAAATAGCCCCATTTAAGGCTTTCTATGGTAGGAGGCGTAGATATCTTATTCGTTATCTTGAGGTTGGCAAAGTGGATTTAATAGGGATAAAGTCAGTGTTTAAGGCGATAGATAAAGTTCAGTTAATTTGAGAAAGGCTGAAGATAGCCCAAAGCTGTCAGAAATCCTATGTTGATGTGAGGAGTAGGGAGCTTGAGTTCGATGTTGGTGACTTGGTGTATCTAAAATTTTTTCCCATTAAAGGGGTGAAGATATTTGTTAAGAAAGGGAAGCTCATTCCCCGCTATGTTGGCCCATATAGGACTTCAAGCTGATTTTTGAATGTAGCCGATGAGTTAAAGTTGCCTACAGAGTTAGTATCGGTGCACCCAGTGTTTCATGTATCGATGTTAAAGAATGTATTGGTGATCCAACTTATGTCATTCCTTTAGAAAGTGTGGGCGTGGAAAATAGCCTCTCCTATAAAGAAGTCCCGGTTGAGATCCTTGACTATCAGATTCATGGGTTAAGGAATAAAAAAGTTGTCTTAGTTAAGGATCTATGGAGAAATTAGTCCATTGAGGGAGCTACTTAGGAAGAAGAAGTCGATATACGAGCAAAGTATCCCTCTCTCTTCTCTATGAATTCAGATTCTAATGTTTTTTTAACTAATTCATTTGTTTTCTATCTCAGCTATCTACCATCCTTATGTCATAATATGCATTTAAGAATTTAGTTCAATCTATGCATCATGTTTTCAAATTCAAGTATTCAATCATGATTCAGCTTATAAGTATGTAGTGCATGATCTCAGTCTTTCTAATACTCCAGCCCAACTAGTTTTATTCAAGGATGAAATATCCCAAGGGGGAGATGTTGTAATACCCCAAATTCTTAAGCTGTAGACCCCCTCAAAAGATAGATCACTAAGTTAGTTTTCCTAAACTTTAAGTCTCACCTCAATCTAATGTCGTGGTAAGAAGTGGTCGTAAATTTCCCTTAAGGGCCTGGCACACTGCCGTAAAGATGACTCAGGTAATGAGTAATTACCACTCGTGATAAATCATCATGAGTGAGTCATATTCACTCCAGTGAATGCACCAAGTTTGAGCCCAGTAGCTACTACTAGACCTTATGGTTCATAATCAGTGACTACGAGTCGTAAGGAGGTACTCGTATCCTGACCAGTAAAGGACCCAATACTCAAGATTCACACTATGAACCAATCTTATGATTCATAGTTAGTCATGACGAATCATAAGGTGGGAAGTTGTAGGTAGACAAAAAAGGGACCTCAGACCCTATATTCCAGCTTACAACTCAGACTATGACTCGTCATCAGTCCCAACGAGTTATAGGGTGAATCGTAACTATTGGAAACCTAATTTTCAGCACATATTTCTAGGGACTTTTTTATCTTTTCTGACTTCCTTAAAATCCAAACCCACATTATTTTAGCTTCACAAGGGGTGGTATAAAAGACCAAAATCCCTAATTCATAACATAATTATCAATTTCACTCAAGAGGAATCAAAGAGGCGATTCATTTCTCCCTCAAGACCAAACTAGGGTTCTTCAAGCAAGTCCAATTCTCAAGTGGGGTATTCACATGGGCTCCTTTCACCCATTACGTCACAAAGTTCTCTAATATTTCAAGTTTAATTACCTTTCTGGTCTAGGGTTCCATGGAAGTATGAATTTTATAATTTATTCAGTTAAACCCTCCAGTTCCTTCATGAAAATATATTCTCTCATGATAATTATGTTTCCATATGTTTTATAATGCACATGTCTACATCATTCTCAGTTATTTATTTGGGTGTTATTCATTAGTTTCCCACACCATAGATTATTCCATATTTGTGAAGATCAGTCTGCATTAAATAGTGCTAATAAGTTATGAAAACCTGATACCTAGATATTCATATATGTCATAGATGTCAGGTTACAAGTCATTTAGAGAATACTTGTATTATTAAATTTAGAATACCATTATGTTCATCATATTTTAGTATCGATCATGTTAAGACTTTCATCGATATTAGTGTCAGTTCAATTGGAAGTAGAAATTAGCATTAAGAGAACCTAGGGATGAAGGCTCACCCACTAGTAGAGGGCTGAGACCTTTTGTAGAATTCCATAAGTTCCAAAACTATGAATCGTGCATACATTATGAGAGGTCACTGCCAGTTGAGGACTAGCACTCTCTAAGTGGTCCCCCTCCAGTAGAGGACTAGCATATTAGTACTTCGAGACATCATGTTAGTGGATCCACATTGCTAGTGTTGGTACCCGTGTTAAGGTACTGACACCCTTCAAACTAGATTTACAGGTTGGACCCCAATTAGGTTTGATTGGGGCATGCCAGTTATACAATAGCTACCACGATTTTAGTTCAGTAACCAGACTATATCAAATTAGGTTTGTATGACCAACTTCCCACCATCAGTTATTCAGTTATGCAGATTATTTCAGTACATATTTAGACTTGGTCTGGTATTTGATATTTATGTTCATGCATCCATGCTTAGTACACATGCTTATTCAGTATTCTTCATCTCACATACCAATACATTCAATGTACTGACTATATACTCTCTTTTAAGCTAAGTTGTCTTATACCATAAGTTCAGACAATCAATTACTTGATCATACTTAGACAGTTTGTATACCACTTAGCTATAGTATTGGTGAGTCCTCAATAGTCCAAGACTAATTATATTACCTATCATGCTTTTTAATATTTTAGTTTATGTTTATTTTAGTAGTCTGAGTCAATTAGGGACCTGTCCTAACAACATATCATGTTTAGAGGCTTTCAAAAATTAGTTATGACTTCAGTGACATGTTTCAGACTCATTTAATGTGGACTTGAATACTTAAACATTTAGTAAATGACTTCCACACAGTGTTTTGATATCTTTTTTCAGTATCTACACCTTATGCCAGATCATGGGTTAGCTTGGGATCACTTTTGGCCTTAAGCACTGTGTTAAGACTAGGGGGTACTCTCGGGTCATAAAATTAAGTTGGGTGTTCCTCTAGTTAGAGTGTGGATCCTAGTATTGCACCTGCTTTTATTTTGGGTACTCCTAAGACCTCGAGTCCTATCCATATTTTAGCATCGATATCTGAGCAAGATGTTTTGATATTGAGAGTTCAGCCTTCATCTATGTTACCTTCTTAAATGGGCTCTTATCCTTTTAGATTCACTATGCCTCTTCTTGCTCTGAGTATTGTTATATCTTTTGAGGATCAAAAGAGGTTTAGGAGATTTACTTATTTTTTTTCTCCTAGGTTAAGTGGTACTGTGGACGAGGATGCTTATGAGTTTTTACTGATTTCAAAGAGAAGTTCCATAATTTGGATTCATTGGAGTCGCATGGAGTTACTTATGTTACCTATCAGTTAAAAGATGTGTGTAGAGATTATTGGAAATTAGTTGTTGGTTGTAGACCCATTGATGCTCCTACGATATCATTGGATTAGTTTTTTGATATTATTCTGGAGAGATTTGTGCCTTATAGTTTAAAAGATTGGATGTATGATGATTTTGACCGCCTAGAGCAGGGCTTTATGACCATAGTAGAGTATGAGGCATGTTTTTATGCCTTGTCCAGATATTTCTATGATAGTATTTCCATCGAATTTGAGAAGATTTAAAAGTTCGTACGGGGTTTATATGTCTTTCTGCAGTTGGATACATCCTAAATGGTCATATTATGAGAATCTTTTCAAAGTGTTATAGATCAAGATAAGATGACAGAGGGTATTCTTTAGGCATCTCTTAGAGGCGCCAAGAAGGTAAGCCATTTTGGTGAGTTTAGAGGTCAGTATTCTCATGGTAGAGATTTTAGAGGTTCTTATGGATAGCAATATAGGGCAGCGTAGGCAGCTTTTCATAGTTCAGTTGGTGAATCTTTAGGTTCAGTAGTGTAGGGTTATTATTTGGGCATAATGGTACCCTTATTTTATTAATGTGGGTCATAAAATCTGTTATATGTGTTGTGAGGTTGGCCATTTGGCTAAGGACTAGCCTCATCATATGATTAGGGCTACTCCCACTTCAATAGTGTGAGGTAAGGGTACTACTAGAGAAGTAAGAGGTAGAGGTGTTAGGGCCTGTGGTAGTAGTCGTAGGGCCATTCAGATAGTGGATGGTCATAGGAAGTGCTATGCTATTCCAGCCAGACCTGAGATAGAGGCTTCTGATGCTATGATTATAGGTATCATCCCTTTTAATTTTAGACCTGTATCTGTATTATTTAATCCTAGATTGACTTTTTCCTACGTGTTTATATATTTTTTCTTGAGTTTTGATTCTGTTAGTGAGCCTCTTGCCATGCCTATTCATGTATCTACCCCAATCTATGATTCTTTAGTGGTGGATCGGGTGTACCGATCTTGTGTTGTGACATTTGTTAGGTATGAGACTTTGGTGGACTTGCTTGTGTTTGATATGGTTGATTTTGATGTTATTTTGGGTATGGATTAGTTGGCTCCTTATCATGTTCTCTTAGATTATTTTCCTAAGAATGTGACTTCAGTTTCATTGGTTGTGCCAAGGATAACCTGGAAGGGTGCACTTCGTTCAAGACCCAAGAGGGTTATATCTTATGTTAGGCTTGTTATTTCGTTGAGAGGGGGTGTTTAGCTTATTTGGCTCTTATTTGTGATGCTAGCATTGTTTCGCCTCTATTCTTGGATTCTATTTGTGTTGTTTGTGAGTTTATGGATGTGTTTCCTATAGATTTACCTAATATGCCTCTGTATTATGATACTGATTTTTCTATTGATGTTGAGCCAAGAATCAAGCCTATTTCTATTCCTTCTTATAGGATAGCCCCAGCCGAATTGAAAGAATTGAAGGATCAATTACAGGAGTTGTTGGATATGAGATTTATCTGACCTAGTATATTGACTTTGGGTGTGCTTTTATTTTTTTTAACAATAAGGATAGGTCAATGCAGATGTGTCTTGACTATCGATAGTTGAACACGGTCAAGGTTAATACTAAGTATCCTCTTCCTTGCATTGATGATTTATTTGATCAGCTTCAGTGTGTTGCAGTGTTTTTGAAGATTGATTTGAGGTTTGGTTATCACCTATTGAGGTTAGAGCTTCCGATATTCCAAAGACATCTTTTCAGACTCGATAAAGTCATTATGAGTTCTTAGTCATGTCTTTTGAGGTTGACTAATGCCCCTGCTGCATTCATCAAGTTAATGAACTGTGTGTTTCTGTCGTATCTTAACTCATTTTTATTGTATTTATAGATGATATCTTGGTGTATTCCAAGAGTGAGGCTGGACATAAGGAGCATTTGCGGATTGTACTTCAGAGATTAAGGGATGAGAAGTTCAATGTCAAGTTCTCTAAGTGAGAGCTTTGGTTGGAGTCTATTTCTTTCTTGGGTCATGTAGTAACTAAGGAAGTTATTATGGTTGATCCAACTAAGGTTGCAGCGGTTTGTGATTGGGCTAGACCTACTTCGATGAAACACCCCACATTTTGGCCCTTGAAAAATTCTTAAGCTTTGAGATCTTTGCCTCGACTACAACTCATCCTATGAGTTGTAGGGTGTCATTACAGGACCTAAGGTCCCAAGTCATAACTAAATTAGTGAAGTAAGTGGCTCTCTACGAGT
The DNA here is from genome assembly GCF_002878395.1 of Capsicum annuum. NCBI lineage: Eukaryota > Viridiplantae > Streptophyta > Magnoliopsida > Solanales > Solanaceae > Capsicum > Capsicum annuum. The sequence continues at coordinate 58,283,183 of NC_061113.1, read as the reverse complement.
CATAAAGACTTGTTACAAGTCATTGGGTGCAAATGGTAGGATGTCCAGTATTTACCCGATTGAGTTCTGTGCTGACTATGACTATACCCTACGAATCGTAGGGTCTTATGATGAGTGGTAGTAGTCGAGTTGTAGGGTCAACAGTGTGTATGAGTCTTAGAGACTGTCTTGGGTATGAATCGTGGTGATGAGTCGTAAGGAGTGGTTATGAGTTAACAGTTGACCTTAGTCAAAGGCGGCACTTTTCTAATTCTTTAATTAAGGGCATTCTGTACATTTCCCCTCTTACCCAACTTGAAACCCATGTCTTATAACCCTTTTAGGGTGTCATTAGCACTCAGAAACAAATCAAAGTAACTTCTCAAACACTCCAAAGGGCTCTCTAAATTCCCTCAAGAAAGTCAAGATAGTGTTTCATCAATTTGGTCATCTAAGGGCTAGAGGATCGATTTCTCTCCAAATTTCTTGGTGTTTAAGGCATGTTACACTTCCCTCATTGTTGATTTGTTAAAATCACATATTTTAAAGTGTTACTCACCTGGAATTATTATGGTTCTGAAATAAAGGTTGGAGGTTTTGAATGCTTATTGTTGAACAACATTTTTCCATGGTTTAATTATGATTTTCTATGCCTTAAATATAGGTTCGGATAAGTGGGTAGACAATTTTGATTTTCCCCAAACTTGTAACTTTTGAAGTGGTTATAAACCCAACCCTGTATTGTGGAACTAGTTTTTTTGTTATGAGAAATATGGGAATTGAGCCATTCTTAAAACTATGGCATTATGAGGTTGAATTAAATCTTATGGATTTGTATTTTTACAAGCAAGGGGGCGGTGTGAATTCACCCAAGTGGTGTAATTATTTTGGCATGTTGTTGTTACCTTGTAAGTGTATGTTGGTATGAAGATATCGATAGTGTACTGTATTTCTTAATGTGTAATATGGTTCAATTAATGGGAATGTGTGATAATTGTTTTAATTGGGCTTTAAAATAGGGTTGTGTAGCTGAGTCATGAAAGTGGAGGTTTGGGTAACCGATACTAGAAATTGCATTAGCTGGTGTGGGGTTCGTTATGGATTGAGGTTTTGAGTCCACTTGCTTGTGACCAGGTGGTTTGAGTCCACCTTTTTGTTATTATAATGATTGGCTATTTTGAGTCCCCCATATCATATTTCATAATCGAATGCTTACGTCACCTTACTATATGATTGGAGAGTTTGAGTCCCCTGTGCATATATATGAGAATATTCTCTGATTCGTGAGGTTACACGTACTGGGGCCCAGCCAGGGGGTGAGAACTAGGGCCCATATATCCTGTAGGTACTATTATATGATAGTTGAGCTACATAATCTATTTTTATATGTATTTGCATTTGGTTATATGCATTGGTTGTGATAGTCGAGATGGTATATATATATATGTATTTGCATATGGTTTTGTGTATTGGTTGACTTGGTTTGAATTGATAGCATTACTTTATCTTTATCCCTGAATTACGTGCCAGCATTCACCCTGCTAACCATGTTTGAATGATGTATCCCTATGCAATGCAGGATTTGGCCATACTTTTACTTTTCCTACTCAGTGATTTTCAATTGATCGAAATTCGACTTGAAGTAATGAGCTTTCATGCTTTGGAAGGCCCCATTTTAGGATAATGTTTCCCTTTTAGTGATAGACTATTGGATAATGTATTTGGCTATATTTGGGGGCATATCCCCACACTATATTTATATTCAGTTTGGTAGTGGCTTTTTCAGACTACTATGGACTTAGGATAGTTTGGTTTTTGGTTGGTGTTTGGTTATGGACATATCATAATATCCTTAATTTTAAGTTTCTTATCTTTTTATATGTTTTGAATCCATCTGACATAGGGTGTAAGGTGGTCGATGGGTTGGGTATTGGAGCTAGTCTTCAGTCCTTGTTGGACTTGAGATACCCATCACGGCCCGGCCTTAGTTCTTGTTGTGCCAAGTTGGTATTAGAGCCTAGATTTATGGTTAACTAGGAGTCCACAAAGTTGTGTCGAGTAGAGTCTTTTTTATGGGTGTGTAGAGTGCCATACTTATAAGGGGGAGGCTACGAGGCATTTAGAAATATTTCCCTTTTTTATTGTCTTATTTTGGGCTGTAGAGTCTAAGGTCTTGAAATCTTCTCTAATTCCCATTTGTTTGCTTTTCAACTCATGCCTTCTAGATGATCTGAAGCTCAAGGAAACTCCTCTGTCCCACTTGAGGACAATGCTAATAGGACAAACCCTACTTATGGGGTATAGACTCGGTCTATGGGTTAAATTCTTGATTTCCCTTCTGGAGTTCCACAAGTCTCCTTTAGTCCTCCTAGAGCTCCTCAAGCGGATGTGTTGAATATTGAGTTTTGTCAGTCTATTCATATTTCGTTAGTAGTTTATCAATTGGAGTGTGTTTCTTCTATTACTCCATCTTCAGAGCACAAGGGTTGTCAGTTTATAAGGTTAAGTCCTCCAACTTTTACTGGTGTTAGGGTTGATAAAGATTCTCAAGGTTTTATAGATGAGATGGAAAAGATCTACTGAGTTGTAAATTCTTCGAATGTTGAGGGTGTGGAATTCATTGCCTATCAATTAAAGGATGTAACATACTAATGGTTTGAGGAATAGGAATAGTCCAGGGGAGATGACATTGAATTTGCACTTTGGGATGATTTGTCTAGTGCTTTTCTTAACAACTTCTTTTATTAAGAGTTGAGAGAGGCAAAAATGGAAGAGTTTGTCAATTAAAGCAAGGTGGAATGATAGATAAGGAGGATGCCTTGAAATTCCATCAGTTTTCCTAATATACCCTTGAGTTAGTGTCAATCATGAGGGCTAGAATGAGGAAATTGGCTTTTGGGTTATCCCATGATTTGATTCTAGAGAGTATGGCTACCTTGTTGAACAAGGAGATGAACATCTCTAGATTGGTTGTGTATATGCAACAGGTTGAGAGAAAGAAGAAGAAGTAAGTGAAGATAAGGGATAGGTAGAGTGAGAAGTTTAGATTTCCTGATTATGGTAGAGGTCAGCAACAGAATGGTAAATATGGTGGAAAGTGGTCTAAGAAGAAGTGGTGGAGTTCTGGATCCTACTCTATGGCTAGTTCCCCTTGTCCAAAGCCATCGGGTGATTGTAGTTCTAGCATTATAATGGGTTTAGAGCACAGGATTCCCAATCACAGGCTGGTTGGGCTCAGTCAGCTCCATCATATCCTCTTTGTAGATTCTACGGGAAGGTACATCATGTATTTTGTGAAAAGGAGAGGAACAAGAGCTTTAAATATGGTTAGATTGGTCATTTGTAGAGGGATTATCCTTCTAAGGTTGCTTCAGGGGAAAATAAGACTCTTGTTGCCACTTCATCATCTCCTACACCAAAGGGTGCTGCTTCTACTTTTGGTACCGGCACTGGCCGAAATCTCTTATATGCTCTTTCTACCCTCCAAGACTCTAAGGAATCTCCCAATGTCATCACTAGTATGTTACGAGTCTTTTCTCATGATGTGTATTGCTTGATTGATCTGAGGTCTACTCTTTCTTATGTGACCCCAATTGTGGTTGTGTATTTTGGTTTTGATCTCGAGTGTATCCCTAATCCCTTTTCTCTTTCTACCCTGGTAAGTGACTCTGTGGTTGCTAGAATAGTCTATAAGGTTGTGTGGTATCAGTTGATGGTAGATAAATTCTAGTGGATCTAATAGAGTAAGACATAGTTGATTTTGATGTCATATTGGGGATGGATTGGCTACATTAGAGTTATGCCTCTTTAGATTGTCGAACTCGTAAGGTCCTATTTAAATTCCCAAATAAGTCGATTATTGAGTAGGAGGGGGTTCTTTAGTTCCTAAGAGTAGGTTCATATCATTTCTTAGAGCACGTACGTTGATTTCCAATGGATGTCTTTACCATTTGGTTTGGGTTAAAGATTTTATCTCGGGGAGTCCTTCCTTACATTCCATTCCCGTGGTAAATAAATTTCCTGAGGTCTTCCCTGATGATCTTCCTAGTGTCCCTCATGATAGGGAAATTGACTGTGGGATTGACCTTGTACCGGGCACTCGTTCTATCTTTATCCCTCACTATAGAATTGCTTTGGCTGAGTTGAAGAAGCTTAAGGAGCATTTGAAAGATTTCCTTGAGTAGGTTTTCATCCGTCCTAGTGTGTCTCTGTGGGGTATACCTATTTTATTTGTGTGTAAGAAGAATGGTTCCCTTTCGATATGCAATGATTACCATCAGTTGAATAAGGTTACAGTAAAGAATAAGTATCCTTTTTCTAGGATTGATGATTTTTTTGATCATATTTAGAGTGCTAGATGTTTCGCTAAGATTGATCTTCGGTCGGGTTATCATTGGATAAATATAAGGGAGATGGATATCCCTAAGACTGTCTTCTAAACCTAATAAGGTCACTATGAGTTCCTAGTCATGCCTTTTGGTCTGACTAATGCCCGAGCAGTATTTATGGATCTCATGAATTTGGTGTTCCATCAGTTCTTAGATTTGTTTGTCATAGTGTTAATTGTTGATATTTTGGTGTACTCTGGGAGAGAGATAGATCACACCGACTATCTCCGCATTGTGTTGTAGATCCTAAAATATCAATATTTGAATGCAAAGTTTTTGAAGTGCGAATTTTGGTTGAAAGTTGTTACTTTTCTGGGTCATATCATTTCTAGTAAAGGGATCATGGTAGATCTGCAGAAAGTCGCAGTGGTTAAGAAGTGCCCTAAACCCATGACTCTAATCGATATTCGGAGATTCTTAGGTTTAACCGGTTACTATAGTAGATTTGTGGAGAGTTTCTCGACTATAGTAGCCCCGTTGATTAAGTTGACCCAAAAGAAGGTGAAATTCTTTAGGTCTGATGCTTGTAAGGGTAGTTTTGAGAAGCAGAAAGATAAGTTGACTTTTTCTCTAGTTTTGACCCTGCCCGAGGGTAATTATAGGTTCGTAGATTATTGCGATGAGTCCCGTGTGGGACTTGGTTATGTATCAATGCAGCATGGTAAGGTAATGGCCTATGACTCTAGACATTTGAAGGTGGATGAGAAAAACTATCTGACTCATAACTTAAAGTTATTGGTTGTGGTGTTCACATTGAAGATTTGGCATCACTATCTTTATGGGGTTTATGTGGATATCTTTTCAAATCATAAGATCCTACAATACATGTTCACTGAAAGGGAATATAATATCAGGCAATGAAGATGGCTTGAGCTGCTCAAAGATTATGACATGAGTCTCCATTACCACCTTAGTAAAGCTAAGGTGGTTGTTGATGCTCTTATTAGGTTATGCATAAGGAGTCTAGCTCATGTAGAGAAGAATAAGTGGGAATCGATGAAAGATATTCACCATTTAGCTAACCTTGGAGTTTGTTTCTTAGACTCTGAGAATGGGGGTGTGTTTGTACAAAAGGTGGCACAACCATCTCCTGGTTCTAAAATAAAACAGAAGTAGGTATTGGCTTAGTGAAAAATATGGCAGATGTAGGTCCACAAAAGGTTATAGGTTTTGAGATTGGTGGCAATGGTATCTTGAGGTACCAAGGTTCCTAACGTAGATGGGTTTTTGGAGAGGATCTTGGCTGAGGATCATGAGTCATGGTATACGGTTCATCCTGGTTTGATAAAATGTATCACGATATGAAGGAAATTTATAGGTTGAATAATAAGAAAAGGGATGTGGCCAATTTTGTGGCTAAATGTATGGTGGTGAAGGTTGAACACTTGAGACCCGAAGGGTTGTATCAAGAAATTGAGTTTTCCATATGGAAGTGGGAAGAGATTAATATAGACTTCGTTACCAGTCTTCCTCGATTTGGAATTAGTTTGATATGATTTGGGTCATTGTGTATACAATGAATAAGTTTGCTTACTTCTTGCAAGTGCAAACTAACTTTTTGGCAGAAGACAAAGAAAAGTTGTTTCTCCTGGAGATTGTTGCATTGTGCACCTATTGCTATCATGTCAGATCATGGTACTTAGTTCATCATACTTTTGGCATTCGTTTCAAAGATAGTTAGAACTAAGGTGAGCCTTAGTATGGCTTTCTACCCGCATTTGGATGGGAAAGTAAAAAGGACTATTCAGACATTGAAAGATACACTTAGAGCTTTTGTAATTGACTACGGTGGCAGTTGGTTTGATAATTTACCACTTATTGAGTTTGCATATAATAATAGCTACCACTCTAGTAGTGGGATGGATCCATTTGAGGCTTTGTATGGTAGGAGGTGTTGGTCTTCTATTGGGTGGTTTGAAGTTGGTGAGGCGGGATTATTCGACCTGAATTTGGTTTACCACGCCATGGAGAAGGTGAAGGTAATTCGAGATAGGCTTAAAACTACCCAAATTTGTCAAAATTTCTAGGCAGATGTGAAGCATAGGGAGTTAGAGTTTGAAGTTGGTCATTGGGTGTTCTTGAAGGTGTCCTCTATGAAGGAAGTGATGCACTTTGGGAAGAATGGGAAGATCAGTCCCCAGTATGTTGGCCCTTACTTGGTTTTGAAGAGGGTTTTTAATGTTACATATAAATTAGAGTTTCCCTCTAGTTTAAGCTCCATTCACCTAGTGTTCTATGTTTTGATGTTGATAAAGTGTGTGGGTGACCCTTCGACGGTTGTTCCTTTAGAGGAGGTAGGTATTTTGGATCCCTTATCTTATAAGGAAGTCCCAGTTAAATTTTGGATAGGCAAGTTTGTTGATTGCGAACGAAGGACGTAGCTTCGATAAAAGTTCTATGGAGGAACCATAAGGTTTAAAAGGCTACTTGGGAAGCGAAAGAGGACATGAAGTCCAAGTATCAAGTCTTGTTTTCTGCCTAGGATAATCGTGCTTAGGGTATGTGTGATTCTTAAAACCTTTGTTTTTTGACTTTGTTAAAGGGAAGTGTTGTTGTTAGATATGTTAAAATGGTGCTTGTAATTTCCTTGACCCATCATTCGAGGATGAATGATCCAAGTAGGGGAGAATTGAAATACCTCATATTTTGGCCATGGAAAAATTCTTGAGCTTTGAGCTCATTTCCTTGACTACAACTCATCCTACGAGTTGTAGGGTGTCGTTATAGGACCCAGATACCCAAGTCATAACCAAATCAGTGAAGTAAGTAGCTAAGTTTTACTATGAGTACAAGTGGCTCTCTACGAGTTGAAGGACATGTTATGGGTCATTTGGTGGAAATCATAGGATGTCCAATGTTTACCTAATTGGGTTCTGTGTTGACTATGACTGGACCCTTCGAGTGGTGGTGTCTCATTAAAAGTGGTACCAGTCGAGTCGTAGGGTCAACAATGTATGGGGGTGCTCGATAATGTCTTAGTTACGACTAGTGGTGACGAGTTGTAAGGAGTGGTTACGAGTCAACGGTTGACTTATAGTCAAAAGAGATATTTTTTTAATTTTTAAATTAAGGGCATTTTGGATATTTCTCCACTTACCCAACTGGAAAGCCACATCTTATAACGTCTTGAGGGTGTCATTAGCACTCAGAAAAAAATCAAAGTAACTTCTCAAACACTCCAAAGGGCTCTCTGAATTCCCTCAAGCAAGTCAGGCTAGAGTTTTATCAAGTTGGCATCTAAGGGCTTAAGGATCGATTTCTCTCAAAATTTCTTGGTGTTTAAGGTATGTTACTCTTCCTTAAGTTTTAATTTGTTAAAATCACATATTTTAAAGTGTTGCTCACATGCAATTGTTATGGTTTTGGAATAAAGGTTGGGGTTTTGAATGCTTACTTTTTAACAATGTTTTCCATGGTTTAATTATGATTTTCCATTCTTTAAATATGGTTTTGAACATGTGGGTGCATGGGTAGGGTGAATGAACTTGGGAATTGTGATTTACCCCAAACTTGTGACTCTTGAACTAGTTATGACCCCAACCCTATATTAGGAAACTGGTTTTTAGTTTTGAGAAATGTAGGAATTGAACTGTTCTTGAAACTATGCCGTTATGAGGTTTAATTGAATCTTTTGAATTTGTGTTTTCACAAGCTATGGCTTATTTAAACCAAGGGGTTGTGAATTCCCCCAAGTAGTATAATTGTTTTAATATGTTGTTGTTACCTTGAAAGTGTAAGCTGGTAGGACGGTACCGATAGTGTATGCCATAATGTGTAAAATGGTTCAATGAATGGGAATATATGATAATTATTTTAATTGGGTTCTAAAAGAGGGTCGTGTAGCTAAGTCATAAAAGTGGAGGTCTGAGTGACCAATACTAGAAACTACACTAGCAGGTGCGGGGGTCATTATGGCTTGAGGGTTCGAATCCCCTTGCTTGTGACCATGTGGTTCGATTCTACCTTAGTGTTATTATTATGATTGGAGGGTTTGACCTCTACATAACATTTCAAGATCAGGTACTTAAGTCACCTTAGTGTATGAGTGGAGGGTTTGAATCCCCGGTGCATATATATGAGATTATTCTCCGATTCATGCGGCTACCCACACTGGGGCCCTACTAGAGGGTGAGAACATGGGCCCATATAGCTCGTGGGTACTATATATGATAGTTGAGATACACAATCTAGGCTAAGGTTTTAAAGTGCATGCTAAACTTGTTCCCTGTCCCCGCATGAAATATATATATATATATATATATATATATATATGTATATATATATATATATTTACATATAGTTATGTACATTGGTTGACTTGGTTTGAATTAATGGCTTTATTTTATCTTTTAGTTATAAAATATTGGATATTATTTTTGGCTATTGTCGAGGGCATGTCCCGACACTTAATTGATATTTGGTTTGGTAGAGGCTTTGTCAGATTACTGTGGACTTGGGATGATTTGGTTGTTTGTTGGTTTTTGGTTATGGACATATCATAATATCTTTAATTGTATGTTCTCTTATCTTGTTATATGTTGGGAATTCATCCGATATAGGGTGTAAGGTGGTCGATAGTTTGGGTATTGGAGGTGGTCTCCAGTCTTTGTTGGAATTTAGCTACCTATCATGGCCCAGCTCTTGTTCGGGTCGTGTCATTCGCCCTCTAGGATTTGGAGTTTTGTTTGCATGGTAGGTTATTATTGGCTTTTTGTTTAGGGTTTCTCTTCTATTGTATCTTCTTTGACTAAGTTGACTCAGAAGAAGATTTCCTTTCATTAGTCTGATGCTTGTGAGCTGAGCTTTCAAAAGCTCAAGGATTCGTTGACTTTAGCTCATATTTTTGCCTTGCCCTAGGAGGATGTGGGTTTTACCGTAATTTGTGATGCTTCAAGTTTTATATTAGGGGTTGTGCTGATGTAGGAGGGAAAGGTGATTACTTATGTATCCTATCAATTGAAGCGTCATGAGAGGAATTATCCTACCCATAATTTAGAGAAGTGCCCAATTGTATTTGTCTTGAAGTTGTGAAGGCACTAATTGTATGGAGTCCATTGTGAGATCTTCTAAGATCATCATAGCCTTATTATTTCTTTACCAAGCAAGATCTTAATATGAGACAGCGCCATAAGCTTGAGTTGCTTAAGGATTAAGACTTGGTTATTATCTACCATTCGGGCACGGCTAATGTGGATGTGGATTCCTTAAGTCGAAAGTCATCTAGTTTGGGTAGCTTGGCACATCTTTTAACCCAGGAGAGGCCTTTAGACTTAAAGTTTCAGTCTTTAGTTAACTAAACTATTAGGCTTGATATTTCGACACTTAGGCTTATTTTGGCATTTATGAAGGCTAAATCTTATTTGATGAAGAATATTTGAGCTCATTAGTTTAATGATGTTGGATTGAGTTTGATTCGAGATAAGATATGGAGTGGGGAGGCTAAGGAAGCCTTACTTAATTCAGATGGACTTTTGTCGATTGGAGGTCGAGTTTGTATGTCGAGAGTGGGTGACTAGATTAGGCTGATTTTGGAGGAGGTCCATTATTGTAAATATTCCATCCATCTAGGTGTGAATAATATGTACCCTGATTTAGGTAGCACTACTATATAGGTGGTATGAGATAATATATAGGGGATTTTATGGCTTGTTGCCAATTTGTCAGCAGGTAAAGGCCGAGCATATGAGACTTATGGTTTGCTCCTGAGATACCCATTCCCGAGTGAAAGTGGGAACGAATTACCATGAACTTTGTGACTGGTTTACCTAGTAGATCTTATGATTTTGATAGTGTGTGGGTCATCATGGATCGATTCACCAAGTCATCTCATTTTATTTTGGTTCAAGCCTCATTAAGTGCAAAGAGTTGGCCCGTGTCTACATTCGTTAAATTATGTATCTGCATGTTTTGTTGGTGTCCACTATTTCAGATCGAGGTTCTGTGTTCATATCTCACTTTCAGAAGACTTTTCAGGATTAGTTGGGTCCTCAAATTGATTTTAGCATGGTGTTTCACCCCCAGACTGATGGTCAGTCAAAGCGGACTATTCAGTTTTAGAAGGATATGCTCCACAGTTGTGTGATGGATTCTGGTGGCCAGTTGGAGCAATATTAGGCATTATCAAAGTTTCCATATGATAATAGGTACCATTCCAGTATTGATATGGCTCCTTTTGAGGCATTATATAGTAGGCATTGTCGCTCTCTAGTGGGTTGGTTTGATGTTTCAGAGGTGAGACCTCGAGGTATGGACTTTCCTTGAGAGTCTTTCGATAGAGTCTGGATCATTCAAGATAAACTTAAAGCAACACAGAGTAGGCAGAAGTGTTATATTGACTGTTGACTTCATGCCTTGAGATTCAGTGTTGGTGATCATGTTTTTCTTTGAGTTTCACCCATAAAGGGTGTGAAGAGGTTTGGGAAGAACAGAGAGTTTAGCCCCATGTATATTGGTCCATTTGAGATTCATCAGACTGTTGGTGATGTGGCTTATGAGTTAGCTCTACCTCCAGATCTATCAGGTGTTCATCCAATTTTTCATGTTTCCATGTTTTGCCGCTATATTCCTGGTGAGTCTTATCTCATTCGTTGGGAGATGATTCTGTTAGATGAGTGGTTGTCCTTTGTTGAGGAGACGGTCTCTATTTTTGCTAGAGATGTTAGGCAATTATGCTCTAGAGTTATCCTAGTGGTTAAGGTCTAGTAGCGACATCAACCTTCAGCTGAGGCTACTTGGGAGGTCATGTCTGATATGCGTAGTTCTTACCCTCAGCTCTTTACTGATTTAAGTATTCCATTGCCTTAGTTTGAGGACGAACTAGATTTTTAGTGGCGGATAATGTAACGACCTTCTTATTGATGAAATTTGTGATTTTGTGTGATTTAACTATTTTACCCCTTCCCTATAGTTGCATTATGGTATTTTTGGGGTGTGGGGTTATTGGCATGGTTCCTGATGCATTTTGGAGACTTTTGGTCGATATTGTGATTTTTGGTGTTTTCAAAAGTCTTATTTTGGACTTATATGAATATCTTTTAATTCGTGTGACAGATGGATAAATGGACTATGCCAGCAATTTAGAACATAGATTTTAAGCTAGCAACATATTTGGTGTGATTTTACAGCTTTTAAATCTCATTTTGACCCTTGATTTGAAAAAATGTGATTTCGAGTTTCGGAGGTCAACTTGGTGAAAATGTTTTTTTTTTAATTCTAATATCTCTATTGATTCTGAAGCATTGAATTTAGTGTGGTTTTATAGTTCTTTTGCATATATCGAACTTTGAACGAATTTTGAGCACCTCATCGAAGTCCGTTTGGACTTACAAAAATCTGGTGCAGAGAAATCTGCACTATAAAATAGCCCTTTTGGCCTATTTTACTCATTCTTTCACCTTTTCTCTTGAGAGTTAACCCTAAAATAGTGTGAGCGCTTAAAAGTGAATCTTTTGGGATCTTGAAAAGCTATATTAACATCTATTTTTTGATTCTATTAAAAATTAAATGTGAGATTTCATCCTTTCATACTCTAATTCCTTGATTAGTTTCTCAAAATCCAAAAATCTTAGGGCTTGATTTTAAACTCCAATTTCACTCCCTTTCACTTGAATAATATTTTAATCTTATAAGTACTAGTTTTTCATCAATTTAATCTTTAAACCAACTTTGATTCTTGACTTTACCATGGATTTCAAAGATTTTACCCGATAAAGCTCAGAAGTGATTTTTCTTTGATTAAAACTTCATTTTCGCTCAATTTTACTTGGGTTGTTAGCTGTAGATTTCTAAAAATATGGGGAACACTTTTTTGAAGTAAGGTTATGATTATGTCCTTGTTTTTTAAAAACCCATTTCGGGAGTCCATTTTGACCCCGAATCAAAAGTAGTCAATAGGAGTATCATTAGCTTTTTTTTGACACATAGAATCTATATTTCTTGATTTTATTTGATTTTTGTATCATTTGTGAGAAGTTGGGCTTTGTGGTTGACGTGTTGCATACCAATTCCTATATTCGAAGTAGGTTATGGCTTACCTATTTAGAGTAAGATGGGTAGTAAATATTGTTACAAAATTAATGTTAAGGGTGGAAACTGATCATGAAATATGGCTATCACTATGTTGTGCTAGTGTGGAGGCTTGAATATGTTGTGATTGTTGAATTTCAGATATTTTGTGATATATGTGACTGTGTAGGGTGTTAAGTAATGTTGATAGCCTGGAATATATGTGAATAATTGTATTTTGTTGTTAGAAATTCCAATTGTGGTTTATTTTGCGTATTGCAATATATATATATATATATATATTCATATTTTGTGGGCAAATGAATCATGTGAAAAATTTATTGATAGTGGAAATAGTGAGTGGATGTTGGCTTATGTGGTTGTGGAATAGTAACATTGTGGTTGGTGGTGGAAATAAATCATATGAATTAGTTGTGAAGAATACACCATGTCGATTGGTGAAATACTTAGTTCGTATTGTTGTGAACACTGCATCATCATTCTCATGTCATCATACGCACATTTACTTGTTTGATTTATTGCTTTATTTTTTCTTGTTGTCATGTATGTGTACTTGATTTGTGTCTAATGTTATATATGTACTTTGGAAATACTGGAAATATTGAAATACTAAAAACACTGGAAATATTAGAAACACTAGAAATACAGAGGTTGTGTGCCAACCCCTAGGCTGTGTTCCGAGCCCAAGGCTAAGTGCCAACCCCAAGGCTGTGTGCCAAACCCAAGGCTGTGTGTAGAACTCAAGGTTGTGTCCCAACCTCATGCATCCTTATTATCATCATCCTCATCACCATCATCATATATAGTGCACTCGCTTTATTATGTTTATATTATGCTTGTATTGCCATATTAACTCATCATCTATCTATTTATTTTATATCTTGACTTGTAAATGTCCAATTATTCTATCTTCCTTAATTTATACTCGATGATCTTGATTAAATATCCTCCTCTTTTGTTCTACTTGTATGTGATATTATAAGTATTTGCATCCCTATTTGATGTGTTGTTGTATTATTATGTATGGATATCGTAGAACTGTTAGTGCAAGTGGTATAGGCTATCGTTGTAGGACATTTTTGGATTGCAGGAGACATGCCCTTAGTGTATATTTTGTATGCTTTATTTACTACTTTGCTTGGTCAGCCTATGTACCTACTGAGTACAAGTGGACCATACTCACGCCTACTGCGCCCTCTCGGTGTAGGTCCTAACTCAAGTACACCTTAGATTGGTTAATTTTGAGCTCCTTTAGATTTATTCAAGGTAGTGATTGGACATTTATACGTCCAGATTTCACCTCTATCTTTCTATAGTAGTTATGTCTTATTTGTATTCGGAGACAAATGTTGACCTGTGTGAGTATTTCTAATATATTTGACTTATAGTTATATTAGTAGTTCTTATACTATTGATACCAGGTTTTGGGAGTATGGATGCATTGTTGATTATATTTCTTCCGCATTTATCATACTTGTATGGTTCGGCTTCATTTTAGAGGCCTTACCTTAGGGGTATTTCTATCTTTTATCCTTTGTGTATTAGTTTGAGTGATAGGCTTACTTGTCAAGGTATGTTGCAACACGTGCCATCATGACCCTTGTTTTTGGGTCATGATAAATTGGTATCAGAGCAGCCAAGTTTTACTGGTCTCAATGGTTTAAGAATGGGATGTCTAATAGAATCTTATGGATCAGTATGTAGGCATCTGTCTCTATCTTTGAGAGTTTATAGGATTTCTTTAGAAAATTTTCCTTATTTTATTCCTTATCATGTAATGTTCATTCATATATTATCTCCTGAGTTGTATTTCACACTTTACGCATAAATGGTGTTGACTAGGTCCCGCAAGGTCAGTGATATAGATCCTGCTTCTGGCGAGAGAGTTCAGTCCAAAGGGCAAGCCTTGAGTCATGGACAAACTCGAAGGTGGGGACGGGACCGTGGTCTAACCCAATCTACGAGAAATGTTATGAGACTCTCTCTTGAGACTCGTGTTGAGCAGGTTAGAGGTTTAGGTTCTACCCCAATTCCTTAGAGTTTGTTTGCCAAGATGTTATAAGGATTATTGGTGCATTTGTTGACCTATTTAAAGTGTTCTCCTTTGGTTATGTCGGGTGTTCCTCCAATTTAACGTGTGGATCCTCCTATATCACCTACTTCTGCTTTGGGTACTCCTCAGATTCTGAGGGCTATCCCTATTTCAGTATTGATATTTGAGCATGGTGTTTCAATATCGAGAGTCCAGCCTTAATCTATGTTACCTCCTTAGATGGGATCTCATCTCACTAGATTAACTATGCCTCCTTTTATTACGAGTATTGTGATGTCTTTTATAGATCAGAAGAGGTTTGAGAGATTTACTCATTTGGGTCCTCCTTGGTTCATTGGTTCTTTGGACGAGGATGACTACGAGTTTTTGATTGATTGTAGAGAAAAGTTGCATAATTTTGGTCTATTGGAGTAACATGGAGTTGATAATGTTACCTATCAGTTAAGAGATGCATCTAGAGATTGGGTGTTGGTTGGACCTATTGATTCTCCTAAGATATTGTATGATCAATTTGTTGATGCCTTTTTAGAGAGATTTGTACCTTATAGTTTGAGAGATCAGATGCATTATGAGTTTGACTGCCTGGAGCAGGTTTCCATGTCTGTAGCAGAGTACGAGGTACGCTTCTATGCCTTTTCCAGATATTTCTGTGCTAGTATTTCTACCGAGCTTAAGAAGATTCAGAAGTTTGTGAAGAGTTTGGATGTATTCTTTTAGTTGGATACATCACAGATGATCGTATTTGGGGCATCTTTTGAGAGTATTATAGATCAGGCTAAGATGACTGAGGGTATTCTTTGGGCATCTCAGGAGGCGCCAAGAAGGTATGTTATTTTAGTGTTTTAGAGGTCAGTCTTCTAGTGGTAGAGATTTCAAAGGTTCTCATGGATATTCAAGTAGGCCAGTACAGGCAATTTTGTAGAGTTCAGGAGGTAGATCTTCGGGTTTAGCAGTACAGGGTGGCCATTCGGGCCCAGTGGAACCTTCTTCTATTGATGCAGGCTATAGGATCTGTTATGTGTGTCATGAGGTTTGCCATTTGGCTAAGGACTATCTTTTCGTGTAATTAGGGTTACTTCTACTTCAATAATGAGAGGTAGGGGTACTACCAGAAGATTGAGAGGTAGAGGTGGTGGTGCCCACGTTGATGGTCATGGGTCCATTCAGGCAGCTGGTGGTCATGGGCAGTGCTATGCTATACCAACCTGACCTAAGGCAGAGGCTTCTGATGTTGTGATTACAGGTATCGTCCCCATTTGTTTTAGACTTGTATCGATATTATTTTATTTTGGATCGATATTGTCCTATGTGTCTATATATTTTGCCTTGTGTTTTAATTCTATCAGTGAGCTTTTTGCCATACCTATTTGTGTATCTACGCAAGTAGGTGATTCTTTAGTGGTAGATCGAGTGTACTGATCTTGTGTTGTGACTTTTGCTAGGCGTGAGACTTTGATGGACCTACTTTTATTAGATATGGTTGATTTTGATGTTATTTTGGGTATAGATTGGTTAGCTCCTTATCATGTTATCTTAGATTATTTTGCTAAGACTATGACTTTAGCTTTGCCAGGAGTGCCAAGGATAGCTTGGTAGGGTGTGCTCCATTTACGACCTAAGAGGATCATATCTTATGTTCAGGCTCGTTGTTTGGTTGAGAGGGGATGTTTAGCTTATTTGGCTCATATTCATAATACTAGCATTGTTTTACTTCCTTCCTTTGAATTTATTTGACTTGTTCATGAATTTATGGTTGTGTTTCCTTCAAATTTTCTTGGGATGCCTCCACATTGTGCTACTAATATTTCAATTGATGTAGAGCTGGGCACCAAGCCCATTTCTATTCCTCCTTATAGGATAATTCTAGCCGAACTGAAGGATAAGTTGTATGAGCTATTGGATAAGGGATATATTCAGCCTAGTGTATCGCCTTGGGGTGTGCCTTTCTTGTTTATGAAGAAGAATGAAAGGTCTATATGGATGTGTATTGATTATCGACAGCTAAACAAGGAGGAGGTTAAGAATGAGTATCCTATTACTCGCATTGATGATTTGTTTGATAAGTTTCAAGGTGTTGCGGTGTTTTTGAAGATTGATTTGAGATTTTAATATCACCAGTTAAGGAATAGAGCTTCAGATATTCCAAAGTAAGCTTTCCGAACTCGATATGGTCATTATGAGTTCTTGGTCATGTCCTTAGAGGTTGACCAACGCCCTTGCCACATTCATGGAGTTGAGGAACCAAGTTTTGCAATGTATCTCAACTCTTTTTTTATTGTATTTATAGATGATATCTTTGTGTATTCCAATAGTGAGGTTGAGCATGAGGAGCATTTCAAGATTGTGCTTCAGAGATTGAGGGATGAGAAGTTGTATACCAAGTTCTCTAAGTGTGAGTGTTGGTTGGAGTATGTTTCTTTCTTAGGTCATATAGTGACTAAGGAAGGTATTATGGTTGGTCTAGCCAAAGTTGCACCGGCTTATGATTGGGCTAGATCTACTTTACCCATCGAGATTCAGAGTTTTTTTGGCTTGACAGGTTATTATCGACATTTTGTTGAGGGTTTCTCTTCAATTACAACTCCTTTGACTAAGTTGACTTAGAAAAAGATTTCATTTCAGTGGTTCAATGCTTGTGAGGCAAGCTTTCAAAATCTCACAGATTTGTTGACTTCAGCTAAGGAGGGTGTGGGTTTTACCACGCTTTGTGATGCTCTAAGTATTGGATTGGGTTTCCTGCTAATGTAGAAGGGCAAGGTGATTGCTTATGCATCTTGTCAATTGAAGACTCATGAGAGGAATTATCTTTCCCATGATTTAAAGTTGTGCGCAGTTGTGTTTGTCTTAAAGTTGTGGAGGGATTACTTGTATGGAGTCCGTTGTGAGATCTTCCTAGATAATCATAGACTTCAATATTTCTTCACCCAGCGAGATCTTAATATGAGGCTGCATCATTTGCTTTAGCTGCTTAAGGATTAAGACTTGACTATTCGCTACCATCGTTGCAAGGATAATGTGATTGTGGATGCCTTAAGCAGGAAGTCGTCTAACATGGATAGCTTGGCGTACTTTTAACCTATGAGAGGCCTTTATCCTTAGAGGTTTAGTCTTTATCTAACCATATGGTTAAGCTTGATATTTTGTCACTTGGAGATTAGATCTTTTTTGATAGAGCAGATTTGAGCTTATCAGTTTGATGATATTAGATTGAGATTGATTTGAGATAAGGTGTTTAGTGGGGAGGCTAAGGAAGCCTCACTTGATTCAGATGGAGTTTTTAGGATTGGTAGCTGAGTCTGTGTGCGGAGAGTGGGTGACTAGATTAGGTTGATTTTGTAAGAGGCCCGTTGTTTTTGATATTCTATCCATCTAGGTGTGACTAAGATGTATCATGATTTGAGACAAAATTACTGGTGGGGTGGTATGAGACAATGCTATATGCAGTTTTGATATTGAGCAGCTAACTAAAAAAGACCAGGTCCCTGGATGTTCATGGTATTGTACACCTGGTACACATGTCTACCCAATTTTGTTCTCTTCTGTAACAAACTTGCAAATGTTGGTTGTACTGAATAGGACACCTGGTCAAATGATATTTCAATCCTAATCATTAGTCATCTATGAAAGGAAAAAGATGCTTTGTCATCAAATAGTTTTTTCACAAATCTAAAGAGTGAAGAGAGACAGCAAAAACTCCATTTTTTGATTGTTCAAGCATTGGTCATGTTCTTATCTTTGTAGTATGCTTAAAGAGTGAGTGAGTGTTCTTGAGCGCTGATTTATAAAAGAATTACTCATACTATAAGAGTAATGCATTGTTTTGTCATTGCTTGAGAGTTCTTAGGTTGATTTGCCTATGTTTGATACTAATTAGAGTAAATGAGTGTAGAGGGTCCTTGGCAGAGTTGCAAAGATGAGCTTGTAGTAGAGTTATTACAAGTAAAAGGAGCCTATAGTTAGGCTGATATCGAGTCTGTATTTAAGAGGTTGATTATAGTGGATTTCTTTGGTGCTTACGAGGGCAAGAAATGGTTTTTCATCCCTTGAGCAAGGAGGTTTCCACATTAAATCTAGTGTGTTGTTTCTTTCCTACACTGCCTTTAGTTTTATTGCACTTTATTGTTTGATTTCCTGTGATTGACTTTGAGGGACCTGTCCCCTCACTTTGTGGTGCAACCCCCAAGGGTTCAAACAATTGGTATCAAAGCACGGTCACTATTAAAAGTTCACACCTAGAGTGTCTTGGTTATCATGGCTGCTCCATCTAATATGAAATACGTAGATTCAATGGACAGTACTATGGGTAGTGGAAAACAAGGATGTTTGACTTCATTATCGCTGAGGAAAGTGAGATAATGGACAATACTCTTGATCGTCCTCATGTACCTTTAAGAGAAGTCAAATAAATAGATGTACTAGAGTGGTTATCAAAAGAAGGAGTGGGGCTAATAATGAAGACAGAAAAGGAATTGAGAAAAACTATAAAGCCACAAAATTGCTTGTCTTTGGCATAGGATCAGATGAACACAATGGGTTTTCAGCTTGTGAAACAGCTAAGGAAATCTAGGACTGCTTGAAGAGAGCTCATGAAGGAACCACTGATGTGAATGATTCAAAAGTTGATATGTTGACCACTCAGCATGAAACCTTCATAGTGAAAGTATAAGAAACTATTCAAGAGATGCCTGCTATTTTTACTTCTATCATTAATGAGTTGAACTGCATAGGATAAGTAATTCCTTTATACAAATAGGTGAGAAAATTCCTTAGGGTTCTTCCTAAATCCTGGGAAAGCAAATTAGATGCTATCACTGAGGCAAGGAACTTGAAAACTATCAACATGGATGAACTCATTAGGAATCTGAAGACTCGTGAACTTAAAAACATCAAGGGAATGAGAAGATGGAGGTAAAAAAGGAAAAATCTATAGCACTAAAAGCATTTAAATTAAACTCTAATGAAGAAGACACTAATGTTGTAGATTTAGAAAAATGAATAGTTAGAGCTATGAGAAAAAGTGGTCAATTTCAAAGAAGTGGTAGTAGCAACAAAAAGGGAGGCACTATTGAAGTTTGTCACAAATGTAGAAGTGCTGAACATTTTATTAAGGATTGTCCAGTGCACAAAATGGACTATCAAGATTATCAAAACACTGGAGGTGACAAATGAAGAAACAGGGACCAGGTCCCTGTAAAATCAAGAAGACAGGTTGTAACTGATTTTGTAGTTAAACCAGCTTTATCTAGTTTGACTGACTCCTCTAGTGAATCTGATGAAGTTCCGAAGTTTGCAGATGTTTCCATGCTTGTTGTGGAGGATGAGAAGGTGACCTTTGATTCCTTGTTTGCTTTTATGGTAAACACTGAAGATAAAGAAGAGAATGAGGTAACAATCTTTAACTTTAAAGAAAACTTGGACAACTATTCTACTAGAAAGATGAAAAATCTTGCAAATGTGTTGATTGACTCTATGTGTGAAATGACTGAGAAAAAATTTACTCTAGAAGAAAAGGTGGAAAGTCAAGAGCTTGGGTCAACTGCTCTAACTCTCTAAATATCTGAAACTAAAGAGCAAGTTACTAAGTTAAAATCTAAAAATCTGGATTTAGTGAGTCAACTGGAGAAAAGAAATGATGCTTGTGACAAAGAAAAGATTAATGCTCTAGAGAAAAAAAATAGAAGATCAGGAGCTTGAATTGGTAGCTTTGACTCTCCATATATCAGAAACTAAGCAACAGGTTGCTAAACTGAAATTTGAAAATTTGTATTTGGTAAGTCAACTTGAGAAAGTAGATGTTTTTTAGTGTTAAGGGAAGAAAAAAGCCTCAAAGTTTTAGGTTGAACTTGAATAAAAATTGGACAATTCTCAAAGGCTTCTCATGGATGCACTTCAAAAGAATGGGGAGTTAGAAAGGGACCTGGTCCGTCCGAGGAAGAACTCAAAAATTCTCTTCGGTGAACTTCATCCCTACAAATCCTCTCTAATCTCATTGGTCTTGGAGTCAATAATGATAAGCGGCTGGGTTATCAGTATAAAGGTAGATCTTCTAGGTCACAAGGCAAGGTTGTTTAAGATGTTAAAAACAAAGTCAATAAACCCTTTTACACCCAATGTGGAAGAGATAGACACCTGAAGGAACACTGTCAAAGATAGAATAAAGAAAGAATGTTCAATGATAGATATATTCAGCAAGAGAATTCCTATCTAAAGAATTTCATGTCCTTGATAAGTATGAAGAAAAATTTTCTACCTAGGTGGACCAAGAAGGATTTGATTGCTCTATTTTCCTACTACTAAAACTCAAACTCAAGTGGATTCCCAAATCTTACAAGTCATCATGGTCTTATATATGAGGAAAAGAATTGTAGTCAAGAATGATCATTAAAAATGAATGATCAAAAAGTTCAATGTTGAAGGGTCTGACTGTATTATCTCTCTCAAGACACTTTAAGATGAAAGTGTCTTAGGTGAAATAATCAATTTCAAATCCCCTAATCTATGGAAGAATATAGCTAAAAATCTCCATGACAAGAACAAAACTGTGTGATTTAAAGAAAAAGGATTGATGATGCTTAAGATGTTAAGCAAAGGTTGGAAGATGTAGATAAGAATGGTAATGATGCAAAATTTTAGTCACTGATCCCAACTCAAGACTAAGAATAATCAAAAAGGGTCATGATAAAACTATTAGGGACCTTGTCCCTAAGAAACTCATATCAGGTGAAGAAGCTTCAGCCTTGTTAATAAAGTTAAGTCTGAGACCTCGTCTTCAGACTTATTCCCAGAACGAGTCATGGTATGAAGTAGTGTAATAAAACTAAACAGTTGTTGGGATTGATCATATTAACCTGACTTACAAAATGAATCAACTACCTTTCAAAAATTTTGCTATGTTCAGGAGGCAGGTATCCTTGGTAAATTAGGTGCATGTTGGTCTAACTCAGTGCCATACCCTTGAAGGTATACACCCATGGGAGCAACTTTGGAGGTGGACAGATGCTAAAAGCACAAAGTTGAAGATTCATTCAAACTAGAGATGACGTGTTCCCATCTCTTAGATTAGTCTAAAGTATGTGCGAATTTTGTTTGTTCTATCAAGAAAAAGTTGTGTCCTCCCTATCCTTGTGTTAGAAAAAAGTTATCTTATTCTAAAAGGGGAGGTGAGTCACCTAAAATCTGATATTGATAATATCTTTTTCCCCCAAAAAAACCTTTCTTGTGCTTATTGTTCCCTTAAATCTAGCTTCATCCACTCGTTCTCTTATCAAAAAGGAAAACCCAAATCCCAAATAGCCCTTCTAAGAAAAATACCTTCTTGATGGCTATAGCTCTTCCATTTTTATGTTCTTCAAAGGATTCTAAGCTTAGCATGGTTAAAATTCCCTTCCTTAACCTTCCTAAAAAACATCCTTCATCTCTTACTCTTCCATGGCTTAACTCTCTCATCACTCAACTTGTTAATGAAGAATCATCCCTCAATCTTCAAAGCTGTTCTGATATATTATAGTGGATGAAACTTGGGTTGCTGAAAATCTTAACTTGTTGTCAAATAGCCTAGGAAAGAGCATAGTTGATCATAAGAATAATAATGTTAGTAAAATCCAAGAATTTCTGGAAAATGGTGAGGAAGGTTTATTTAGAAGCAATTGACTCTTGAGGGACCTGGTCCCAAGAAGATAAAAGTAGCTGAAAAAGAATTTATGATCACTTATATTAGAAGAAAGAATAGGGAGAAAAGTAATATTTTATCCAAGAAAGTTAGAAACTGGTTCTTGAAGAATCAAAAGGTGTTAACTGGAAGGATTTTTTTACTGAAATATGCTAACAGAACGTTGTATGAAGGAATTAGTTGAGCTGGTTAAACATCAAGGAATTCTATTTCTCTTTGGAATTCTTAGAAGAGAGGATGAATTTGACTAAACAGATTCAAGGAAAGAAAATAAAGATGAATAAGGAAGCACTAGGAAAAATTTTGGAAGTTCCTATATATAGGGTGAGAACTATCTCCAAGCAGCTGCCTTCAATAGAATTCTTAGCAAATTCATCCAAGGTCAAAGGGAAATTTGTGGCTACAGTGAATAGGAACTCATTCAAGTGAGAGTTTCAATTAATTTTTGACTTTGTGAACAAGGTAATTCTACCTAGGTCACAAAAGAAAAATATTTCCTTAGCCACTATTTTATATGTGATGGAATTCCTTAGTTGCTTTGAGTTCATTAGTATTCTTGAATTGATGATAGATCACATTCACAAAGTGGTTCTTGGGAAAATGGAAAGCATGGAATGCCTTATGGATATTTGTTGAACAAATTACTTGATTACTATGGCATTGTCTGTGATTTTGGAACCCAAGGATTGTGCTTCAAATGCTTGGCTTGAAAACACTGGTCAAAACTAAGTGTGTCAAATCAGGTATCATTTATAAAAGGGGGTTCAGCAAGGAAATAAAGGAACTGAAAGTCAATTCAGCTACCAAGGTTGAAGAAATTAACAAGTTTGAGGTGACAATTTAGCATCTCTCCAAAAAAGCCTATGTGACTCTAACATGCTTAGAATTAAGAATGTTGAACTAAAGAAGAGGGTGTCAATCTTAGGTGATGAGGTCCTTAGCTTGAATAATGAGATAAAGCATCTCAACAACAACCTAACCCTACTCTTTACAATTTTTTACCCAGTCCTTCACCTGTTAATCCTTCTTAATTTCTGTGCTTTTTTCCTAGAACAATTAATTTGGGCACAGAAATGATACTTATCCTCTACTTACGAATGAATCTTTGCTTTGTGCGTTACATTTTCTACCTTTAACTTGCAAAGTTGTTGTTCATGTTAGTGTTTCCCAAGTGGCTATGAGTTAACTAATTTGTCATAAATTTACTCTTGGCTTACTATTTTCACTTTTTAATGATGCCAAAGGGGGAGTACTGAGTACATATAGTAGGGGACCCAATACAAGGTAAATATGAATAGCATGCTGATAGGAGGAAGTATATGATGTGTTAAATGTTGATAAAAAAGTGAAAGCATTTTAGTAGGGGAAAGGAAGTGATGTTCTTAGTGAATGATAAGGAATAGTGACATAGGGGAAGCAAACAAGAATTTTTGCTACAAATAACAACAAGGGGCCAGGTCCTTGTATTGCATGATGGTGAAAGCATCATGATAGAGAGAACATTCATCTTTAGAGTGCTAATCACACTAATTAAAGATGATGGATGTGCTCAAATTTGTATGGTTGGTTTGTCATCATTAAAAAGAGGAAAAAATATTATATCTAGTTTTGATGAGGAGGAGCTAAATGCAAGGGACGGTCCCTGGATGTTCATGGTATAGTACAGCTGGCACGCGTGTCCGTACAGTGTTTTTCTCTTGTGTAACAAACTTACAAGTGATCCTTCTATTAAATAGGAAACCTAGTCCAATGATATTTCAACCGTAATCATCAGTCATCTATAAAAGGAAAAAGATGTTTCTTCATCAAATAAATTTTGCACAAATCTAAAGAATGAAGAGAGGCAGCAAAAACTTTATTTTAAGATTATTCAAGAAATGCTCACGTTATTATATTTGTAGTATTCCTAAAGAGTGAGTAAGTGTTCTTTAGTGTTGATTTATAAAAGAATTACTCATATAATAAAAGTAATTCCTTGTTTTGGCATAGCTTGAGAGTGCTTGAGTAGAGTTTCCTAAGTTTGATACTGTTTAGAGTTAATTAGTGTAGAGGGTCTTTGGCAGAGTTGCTAAGGTAAGCTTGTAGTAAAGTTATTACAACCAAAAAGAGCCTAGAGTTAGGCTGAAATCAAGTCTATAATTAGGAGGTTGATTATGGATTTCTTTGGTGCTTTTGAGGAAAAGCCATGGTTTTTTCTCCCTTGAGCAAGGAGGTTTCCATGTTAAATCATGTGTGTTGTTTCTTTCCTACACTGCCTCTAGTTTTTCTGCACTCTATTATTTGATTGCTTGTGATTGATTTTAAGGGACCGAGCCCTAACTATGTGGTGCAACCCCCAAGTTTTCTAATAGATGATATATAGTGGATTTTGTGGCTCATTGCCTATGTTGTCAGTAGGTAAAGGTCGAGCATATGAGACCTAGTGGTTTGCTTCATAGGTTATCCATTCTCGAGTGAAAGTGGGAATAATCACCGTGGACTTTATGATCGGTTTTCCACATACATTTCATGGTTCTGAGAGTGTTTGGGTTTATCGTGGATTGATTGACTAAGTTAGCTCATTTTATTCATGTTTAGGTCTCATTCAGTGTTCAGAGGTTAGCTCCTATATACATTTATGAGATTGTGCATCTGCATGGTATGCTGGTGTCCATTATTTTAGATCAACATTTTACGTTCACATCTTAATTTTGAAAGAATTTTTAGGATGAGTTGGGTACTCAAGTTGATCTTACCACGAAGTTTCACCCCAGACTAATGGTCAGTCAGAGCGGACTATTTAGGTTTTGAAGAATATGTTTCACATTTATGTGATGAATTTTGGTGGCTAGTAAGGAGCATCTTTGGCTTTAGTAGAGTTTGCATATGATAATAGATACCATTCCAATATTGATATGGCTCCTTGTTAGGCATTGTATGGTAGGCGCTGTCTCTCGCCAATGTGTTTATTTGATGTTTTAAAGGTGAGACCTCAAGGTGTAGACTTGCTTTGTGAGTCTTTGGATAGAGTCCAGATCATTCAAGATAGTCTTAAAGCAGCTCAGAGTAGACAGAAGTGTTATGTTAGCCGTAGACTTCATTCCTTTAGATTTTGTGTTGGTGATCGTATTTCCTTTGAGTTTCACCCATGAAGGGTGTGATGAGGTTCGCAAAGAAGGGCAAGCTTAGCCCCAGATATACTGGTCCATTTAAGATTCTTCGGACAATTGGTAATTTACCTTATGAGTTAGATTTACTTCCAGATCTATCAAGTTTTCAATGAGTTTTTCATGTTTCTATTCTTTGCCGCTATATTCCTGATGATTCGCATGTCATTCATTGGGATTTGATTCAGTTAGATGAGTGATTTTCCTTTGTTGAGGAGCCGATCTCTATTTTGGATAGGTATGTTAGGCGGTTGTCCTCTAGAGTTATTCTGTAGTTAAGGTCCAGTGGCGACATTGACTTGCAAATGAGGCTGCTTGGGAGGTCGAGTCTAATACGTGTAATTCTTACCCCTAGCTCTTTGTTGATTCAGGTATTCCTTTGCCTTAGTTCGAAGACGAACTAGATTTTTAGTTGTGGATGATGTAATGACCTATTGTTTTTATGAAATATGTGAAAATAGTGATTTTGTGTGATTTGACTATTTCCCCCTTCTCATAGTTGCATTATGATATTTTTGGGGTGTGGTGGTGATTGCCATGGTTTGTGATGAATTTTGGTGCCTTTTGTGTGATATTGTGATTTTTGGTCGCTTCAAAAGACTTATTTTGTACTTATGTGGATATCTTTTGATCCATGTGACGGATAGCTGAACGGACTGCACTAGCAAATCTGCAATGTTGATTTTTCGGTGGAAACATATTTGGTGTGATGTTGCGACTTTTAAATCTCATTTCAATCCACGATTTGAAAAATTACAATTTTGGGTTTTGGGGGTCAACTTTGTGAAAACGACACTTTTTAAAAAAATTTATATAGTCATTGAGTTCGGAGCATCAAATTTAGTGTAGTTGCATAGTTTGTTTGCATTTATCAGACTCCGAACGAATCTCGGGTACCCAATGAAGTTCATTTGAACTTAGAAAATTATGGTGCAGAAAAATTGCATTATAAAATAGGCCTTTTGGCTCATTTTGGTCATTCTTTCACCTTTCCTCTTGAGATTTAACCCTAGAATAGTGTGATGGCTTAAAAGTGAAGCTGGTGGGGAGCCTAGGAAGCTAGATTAACATCTATTTCTTGATTCTATTATGTATTTAAGGTGAGATTTTATCCTCTCTTACTCTAATTCCTTGATTAATTTTTCAAATCCGTAAAAATTTTAGGGCTTGATTTTTAAGCCCAATTTCACTCCTTTTTACTAGAATAATATTTTCATCTTATAATTACTAGTTTTTCATCAATTTTACCATCAAAACAACCTCAATTCTCTATTTTAATACGAATTTAAGAGATTTTATCCAGTAAAGATCAAAAATGATTTTTCTTCGATTAGAACCTCATTTTTTTACTCGATTTGATTTAGGTTTTCAGCAGTCGATTCGTAAACATATCGGGAAATCATTTTTGAACTAAAGTTATGATTTTTCCATTCATTTTCAAATATCTATTTTGGGGTCCATTTTGAAGCCGAACCAAAAGTAGTCAATATGGGTATCATTACCTTTGTTTTGGCGCATAGATTATATATTTCTTGATTTTTGTTGATTTTGAGATCGTTCATTAGAAGTAGGGCTTTGTGGTTGAAGTGTTGTAGACAGATTCCAGCATTCGAGGTAGGATATGGCTTAACTCTTTCAGACTAAGTTGAGTAGTAAATATTGATACAAAATGCATGTTAAGGGTGTAAACTAATCATGAAATATGGCTATCTATATGTTGTGCCCATGTGGGCACCTGAATGTGATGTAATTATTGAATCTGAGATATCCTGTGATATGTGTGGTCGTGCGGTGTCTTATGTGATGTTAACAGCCTAGAATATGTCACGACCCGAGACTACCCCTAGTTGTAACATGGTTCTTAAGGCCATACGTGACCCCAAGCTAACCCATGATCTGGCACAAGTTATAGATATTAAAGGAAAAAAAAAACACTATTAAAGTTATTTAATAAATGTTTTAGTAGTCAAGTCAATAACGAAAGAGTCTGAAACACATCACTAAATACATAGCTAACTGTCTGATTGCTTGAAATCCTATCTAAACATGATGAGTTGTTGGGACAGGTTCCTCTTTAACTCTCACTAATAAAATAAACATGAACCAAAATACTAAAAAAACATGATAAATAGTATTATTAGCCTTT
Organism: Capsicum annuum; assembly: GCF_002878395.1. Taxonomy (NCBI): domain Eukaryota; kingdom Viridiplantae; phylum Streptophyta; class Magnoliopsida; order Solanales; family Solanaceae; genus Capsicum; species Capsicum annuum. The sequence continues at coordinate 58,255,777 of NC_061113.1, read as the reverse complement.
GACTGATGAGGACTCACCAATGTTGCAACTGAGTGGCATATGAACTATTTAAGTATGATTGGGGAACTGCACATCTAAACCTATGTTATAAGACAACATAGAGCAAAAGAGAGTAAGGGGTTAGTACTTTAAATGTACTGGTATGTGAGATGGAGACTACCTAATATGCGAATATAGTGAGCATGAATGGATGAACATGAATATCGAATGCAAGACCAATTATAAACATGTACTAAAATAATCTACATAACTTATAGTTGATACTTGGTCATGCAAACCTGATCTGATATAGTCTGGTTACTAAATTGGAACTGTGAGATCTATTATATAACTGATATGCCCCAATTTGAGCTAATCAAGGTCCAACCTACAACCCTAGTAGGAAGGGTGTCAGTTCCTTGTCATGGGTACCAAAACTGGTTGTGTGGATCCACTAACATGATGGCCCAAAGGACTAGAGTGTCAGTCTTCTATTGGAGGGTGACCCATAAGAGAATGTCAGTCCACAACTGGTGGGAGACCTCTCATAACTTATGCTGGCTAAGTAGTTCTAAAACTAAGGGACTTCTACTAAAAGTTTCAATCCTCTACTGACGGGTGAGCCTTCATCTCTGGGTTCTTTTGGTGCTAAGTCCTACTCCCAACTAAACTAACACTAATACTGATGAATGTATTAACATAACTGATACTGATATATGTTCAATATGATGATATTTTGAATTTAATAATACAAGTATGCTTTGAATGACTTGTAACCTGACATCTGTGACATATATGAATTTCTAGGTATCGGGTGTTCATAACCCACGAGCACTATCTAATATAGACTGATCTTGACAAATATTGAACAATCCATGCATAGGAAAATCATGAATAACACCCAAATTAATAACTAATCACGATATGGACATTTACATTATCAAACGTATGGAAACATAATTTATCTTGAGAGAATATATTTTCATGGGGGAATTTGAGAGTTTAACTTAACAAATTATGAAATTCATACTTCTCATGGAACCCTAGAGAAAAGGGGAATTAAACGTGAATATTTGGAGAACTTTGGGACTCAATAGGTGAACGGAGTCCATTAACGAATATCCTACATACCTGAAGTAGAAGCATTGATGAAATTTCTTGAGAATTGGACTTGCTTGAAGAACCGTAGTTTGGTCTTAAGGGAGAAATGAATCGCCTCTTTGATTCCTCTTAGGTGAAGTGAAATTGATAACTATGTTATGAATTGGGGCTTTGGGTATTTTATACCACCCCTTGTAAAGCCAAAATGGCATGGATTTCGCTTTTAAGGGAGTGGGAAAAGACATCAAAGTCCCTGCAAAAAGGTACCTAAAATGAGGTTCCCAGTTGTTACGACTCATTGGGACTGGATAAGAGTCATCATCTGAGTCATAATATGGAATATAGGGTCTGAAGTTCCTTTTCTAGTCTGACTACAACTCTTCTTTCCAACTTATCATGACTGACTATGAGTCATAAGATAGAGTCGTAGTCTGAAGCTTGAGTCTTGGATCATTTACTTGTCAAGCTATGAGTCTCTCCCTATGACTCGTAGTCACTGATTACGAGCCATAAATTTTAGTCATAACCACTTGGCTCAGACTTGAGGCATTCATTGGAGTGACTATGACTCACTCATGATGACTTATCAGGAGTGGTAAACACTTGTTACCTGATTCATCATCACAACAATGTGTCGGGAAAATAAGGGAAATCTTCCATAATTTTTTGCTACGACATTGGATTGAAGTAATACTTAAAGTGTTGGAAAGCTAACTTAGTGATCTATCTTTTGACAGGGTCTATAACTTGAAAATTTGGGGTATTATAATATCTTCCCCTTGGGATGATTCATCCTCTAATGAACTAGTTGGCTAGAGTATAGGAAGACTGAGATCATGCATTGAATACTTATAAGTTGAATCATGATTAAATATTTAAATCTAAAAACATGATGCATGGACTGAACTTAATTCATGAATGCATATTATGACTTGAGGAGGGTTAGATAGCTGAGATAGGAAATGAGAGAATTAATCTAAAGAACCATTACCTACAGCTGAATCTTAATTTGTAGAAAAGAGATAGGGATACTTGGCGCATAGCATCTTTTGCTTCCCAAGTAGCTCTCCCAACGGACTGATTTCTCCATAGAATCTTAAATAAGGCAACTTCTTTAATCCTTAACCTATGAATCTGATGGTCAAGAATCTCAACTGGATCTCTTCGTAGGAGAGGCTATATTTCACGCCCACACTCTCTAAGGGAATGACTGAAGCTAGATCATCAATGTATTTCTTTAGTAATGAGACATTAAACACTGGGTGCACTGATGCTAACTCTGCATGCAACTCTAACTCATAGGCTACCTTCCCAAAAAAGCTCAAAATCTTATATGGGCCAATAAAGAGGGGACTGAGCTTCACTTTCATACCAAATCTCTTCACTCCTTTCCTGGGTAAAATCTTTAGATACATAAAATCACTAACATCAAATTCAAGCTCCCTTTTTCTCGCATCAGCATAAGATTTTTGATGGCATTGGTTTGTCTTCGGCCTTTCTCAAATAAGCTGAACTTTATCCATCGCCTCATACACTGACTCTAGCCCTATCAAAGAAGATTTTCCAACATCAAACTAACAAATAAGAGATCTTTACCTACTAACATAGAGAGCCTAAAATGGATACATCTGGATACTAGAGTGATAGTTGTTATTGTACACAAACTCAATCAATAGTAAGTGATCATCCCAAATACCCTTGAAATCAATAACATTATCCCTCAATATGTCCTCTAAGATCTAAATGGTCCTCTCTACCTGATCATCTGTCTACGGGTGAAATATTGTACTGAGATGAATTTGGGTACCAAGACCCTTCTAAAAATCCTTCCAAAATTAAAGGTAAATTGGGTACCTCAATCTGAAATGATGGTCAAAGAAAACCCATGTAATTTCACCAACTTCCTAAGATAGAGTCTGGCATAATACTCGGTTGAATAGGAAGTATGGAATAATAAGAAATGGGTTGACTTGGTCATTTTGTCTATAATAACCCATACAGAATCATGTTGATGATACGTACGAGGTAACTCTATAAAAACGTCCATATCTACCACTTCCTACTTCTAAGTGGAAATGTTGAACTACTAAAGTGTACCACTAGGTCTTTGATATTCAACCTTAACCTGCTGACCATTCAGACACCTCGCCACGAATTCCTCTATATCTTTCTTCATACCATTCCACCAATAGATTTCCCGCAAATCTCGATAAATCATAATGGCTCCTAGATGAATAGAATATCATGAACCATGCATTTTTTTGACATTCATTGCCTCAAACTATCCATATTGAGAACACACAACCTGCTCTGACAATGAATTACACCATCTCCCCCTTGGGTGAAAATCTCAACTTTCTGATCTCGAACTATTTCTTTCAACTTAACCAAAATAGGATTTGTGTCTTAATTTTCCTTTACCTCAGAAGTCAACCAAGATTCTGAACCATTCTAAACCCAAAAACTACCTTTGGCTGAATCTACAAACTAAACACCCAACTTATCCAGCTGATGATCCTAGCAAACTAACTCCTTATTATCATCCTCAACATGGGCAACACTTCTCATAGACAACCTGCTAAAGGCATTGGCCACAACATTGGCCTTGCTCAGATTATACAACAAACTTATATCATAGTCTTTCAACGATTCAAGCCACCTTCTCTGATGAAGATTTAGGTTTTTTTATGTGAACACATATTGTAAGCTCTTATGATCAGTTGACATAAGGTGAAAACAATTGTTGGCAACTCTAGATCATGAGTCAGGTAATTCTTGTCATGGGGTTTAAGTTGTCTAGAGGCATAGGCTATGACCTTACCATATTTTATCAACAAACAACAAATACCAATTCTAGAAGTATTACAATAAACTATGAACCTATCTGAACCCTCGGGTAGAGTCAATACTGGAGCGGAAGTTAGTCGAGTCTTCAACTTCTAAAAACTTCTCTCGCAGGAATCTAACCACTGAAACTTGACTTTTTGTTAAGTCAGTATAGAAATGGGTGAGGCAATAGAGGAAAATCCTTCCACAAACCATCTATAGTAATTGGCAAACCCAGAAAACTCCTAATGTCTAATGGAGAAATGGGTCGAGGTCAATCCCTCACTTCTTCAATCTCTTGAGGATAAACTTGAATGCTTTCACCAAAAATAATATGACCAGTAAAGCTATTGATTTCAACCAGAATTCGCATTTACTTAACATGGCAAATAGCTGATGATTCTTAAGGGTGTGCAAATTAATCCTTAAATAGTCGGCATGCTCACCTTTACTACTAGAGTAAATAAGAATGTCATCTATGAAAACTATGATGAACATGTCCAAGTACTTCTTGAACACTCTATTCATCAAGTCCATAAAAGTTGTAGGAGCATTTATTAGACCAAAAAACAACTAAAAGTTCAAAGTGAACATACTGAGTTCTGAAGGCTATCTTGGAAATGTCACATTCTCTGCCTCTAAGATGTAAAAAGCCAGATCTGAGGTATATCTTAGAGAAATAATTTTCACCCTAAAGTTGGTCGAACAATTCATCAACCTAGGGAGAGGATACTTATTCTTGATTGTGACTTTGTTCAACTAACGGAAGTTAATGCATATTCATAGAGAATCATCTTTCTTGCGCACGAAGAGAACTAGAGCACCCCATGAGGAAATACTAGGCCGGATAAAACCCTTATCTAAGAGATCTTTCAACTGCTTTACCAATTCCATAAGCTCAACTAAAGCCATTCTATAAGAGGGAATTGAAATAGGTTGGGTATCTGGAAGGAGATCTATTTTGAAGTTGATTTGCCTCTCGGGAAGAACTCTGGAAGATCTTCAAGAAACACTTCTGGGAATTTATTTACTAATGGAACTTACTCAAGACATGAAATTTCATAACTTGAGTCCTCGACTCAAATGAAATGATATATACACCTCTTAGAAATCATTTTCCTTACTTGAGAAAAGAGACAAACCGACCTATAGGGACTGAGGTACTACCCTTCTATTATAGGACTGTCTCATTAGGGAACTAAAATTGTACTATTCTATTTCTACAGTCAACTGAGGCATGGAAGGAGTGGAGCCAATCCATGCCAAGAATGAGATCAGAATCGGTCGTCTGTAAATCTACGAGATTAAATGAAGTAACGTTATGAGATACTATGATCGGATAATTTTTGAATACCCATATGTATATAATAGAACTACTGACTGGAATGGACACTGAGATGGGCTCTGCAAGAATTTCTAGGCTGACACCAAAGTCTACTTCTATATACGAAGTCACAAAGAATAGCGTGGATCCAGGATCTAATAATTCATAAGAATGAAGGTTTAAGACTTTCCACGTACCTGTTACCACAGCAAGAGAACCTTCCTAATTTTGTTAAGTTTGAAGGGCATAGAGTCGATTCTAACGCTGGCGACTGGTTGTACTAAAAGTGTTACCCTGTTGATTTGGGTGACCTATTGGTGTTGCTCAAGAATTAGACTGACCCTGCAGACGAAGATCTTTACCTTTATGGCTAGCCACTTGGCAATCCCTGATTCTGTGGCCTGGCTTGCCATATATAAAAGAAACAGCACTATCATCATGCACTCACCTTTGTAGTTCTTACCACACCTCCTACAGATGGGATTAGTGCGACCATTATTCACGCTACCGTAGGACTTAGAACATGGTGCTCTATCCTAATTTTCCTATCTGAAATTAGGTATTGGAGCACTGGAAGAACATAGGGTTGGGGCTGAAGATTTCTAGCAGAACTGAGAATGATTCCTACCATCTGACCTTGGTTAAGATAAGTTAAAGCTACCAGTTCTGGCCCTCTTATTTTCTCTTTTATTTTCTTTGAGTTTCTCTTTCTTAATCTATTGATCATGAACCATAAGTCTAGAGAGCTCTATATCTTTATTAGCATAGTTGTTTAACGCTATTTGACCATATCTTTAGCAACTCCAGACACAAACTTACTCATTCGAGGCCTGGAATTAGCCACCATAGTCGGAGCATACCTCGCTAACTAAGTAAATTTGAGTGAATACTCCCTTACACTCATGTTACCCTTCTTTATATTTGTAAAATCTTGCACCGTGGACTTCTTTAATTCAAGTGGGAAGAACCTATCCTAGAAAGCAGTAGCAAACTCATTCCACTCTACAAGCCCTGTATAGGCATCTATATCCTCTTTCCATTGCTTATTCCAGGTGTGAGCCATCCATTGTAATTGGTAAGAAACTAAGTCAGCACTCTCACTTGGGATAACACCTATAATATCTGTTACCTTTTGCAAATAGTCTAAGAACTCTTGGTGATCCTTCTTAGACTTGGATCCAGATAATATTGGAGGATTCATCCGAGTAAAATCCTGGATCCTGTTTGTTGCCCTATTCACAACTTAATTAGCTAGAGCAACAGACTACTGATTATTATGAGCATCCATAAACTAGGAAAAGGCTGTAAAATAAGCCCTGAATTCAGCGTGAGAGATAATTTTATTCGCAGGGTCTTTCTGAACAGATGGCAATACAAGCTGGTCATGTTCCTCCTTCCGTTATTCCTTCTGGGAGGTAATTTTTGTAAATAGATGATGAGTTAGAAGAGGGAAATTTAGAATATCTCACGCCCCATCACACGACATGAATACTGAAAGAAGGAAAACTTTCCTAAAATATCTCGTAGCCTCTCGCCTATAAGTGTTGCACGCTTTACACCCATGAACAAGATTCTACTTAATGCAGGTTTTAGACACCCTAGGACACTTTAAACCTTATGCTTTGATACCAAGTTTTTCATGACCCGAGACTACTCCTTAGTCGTAACACGATACTTAAGGAAACAAGTGACCCCAAGCTTACCCATGATCTGAAATAAGCTATTGATACTGAAGAAAAATAATAAAAACACTATGCGGAAGTTATTTAATAAATGTTTAAGCTGTCAAGTCAATAACAAAAGAGTATAAAATACGTCATTGAAGACATAACTAACTTTCTGACAGTCTAAAAGCCTCTAAACAGGATAAGCTGTTGGGATAAGCCCCCAACTAACTTTGACTACTGAAAAAAACATGAACTAAAATACTGAAAAGAATAATAAATAAAATAATTAGTCCTTGACTGATCAGGACTCACCAATGTTGTAGTTAGGTGGCACACGAACTGTTTAATTATGATTGGGGAACTGAGCATCCAAACCAATGTTATAAGACAACATAGCACAAAAAAAAGTATGTGGTCGGTACATTGAATATAATGGTATGTGAGATCAAGACTACCTAATATGCATATATATTGAACATGAATATCGAATGCCAGACCAAGTATAAATATATACTAAAATAATCTGTATAACTGAATAACTAATGGTAAATACTTGGTCATGCAAACCTAATCTGATGTTAAGTCTGGTTATTAAACTGAAACTATGGGTGCTATCATATAATCTACATGCCCCAATCAAAGATAATCATGGTCCAAACTTTAGACCTAGTTGGAAGGGTGTTAGTACCTTGCCACTGGTACTAACACTTGCTCTGTGGATCCACTAACATTATGTCCCCAAGGACTACGGTGTTAGTCCTCTACTAGTGGGTGACCCATAAGAGTATGTCAGTCCTTAACTGGTAGGTGACCCCTCACAACCTACGTAAGCTACGTAGTTCTAGAACTTAGGAACTTCAACAAAAGGTCTCATTCCTCTACTAGCGGGTGAGACTTTGTCCCTGTGTTCGCTCGGTGCTAAGTCCTACTCCCAACTTAACTACATTGACACTGATAAAAGGTTTAATATGAATAATACTGACATATGCTCAACATGATGGTATTTTAAATTTAATGATACAAGTATGCTCTAAATGAATTGTAACCTGACACCTATGACATATATGAATATCTAGGTATCGAGTGTTCATAACCGACCAGCACTATCTAATGCCGACTGATCTTGACAAATATTAAACAATCCATAGTATGGGAAAATCATGAATAACGCCCAAATCAATACCTAATCATAATGTAGACATTTATATTATCAAATATATGGAAACATAATTACCAAAAGGGAACACATTTTCATGGAGGAACTTGAGTGTTTAACTGAATAAATTATGAAATTCATATTTCTAATTGAACCCTAGTCAAAAAGGGAATTAATCTTGAAAATTTGGAGAACTTTGGAACTCAATGGAGGAAAGGACCCCATTGATAAATTCCCACCAACATAAAGTATAAGCGTTGAAGAAATTTCTTGAGAATTGGACTTGCTTGATAAACCCTAGTTTGGTCTTAAGGGAGAAAAGAAATGCCTCTTTGATTTCTTTGGGGTGAAGTGAAATTGAAAATTATGTTATGAATTGGGGCTTTGGGTCTTTTATACCACCCCTTGTGAAGCCAAAATAATGTTTGTTTTGATTTTAAGGTAGTGGGAAAAGACATAAAAATCCCTAGAAAAATGTACTGAAAAAGGGGTTCCTAGTCGTTATGACTCACCCTATGACTCGTTTGGACTGGCTATGAGTCGTGGTATGAGTCATAAGCTGGACTAGGGTCTGAGTTCCCTTTTTTGTTCTAATTATGAATTTCCCCTAACAATTTTTCACGACTGACTATAAATTATAAGATAGAGTCGTAGTCCTTGAGTTTTGGATCCTTTACTAATCAGGCTATGAGTCCTTTCCTACAACTCATACTCACTGATTATGAGTCGTAAAGTTTAGTGTAGCTATTAGTCTCAAACTTGGGGCATTCATTGGAGTGAATATGACTCAATGGTGATGACTCGTTACCTGAGTCATCATCATGGCAATGTGTCAGGCCCTTAAGAAAAATCTTCCATAACTTTTTTCCACGATATCAGATTGAGGCGAGACTTGAAGCATTAGAAAGCTAACTTAGTGTTCTATCCTTTGAGGGTATATGATGTGCTATAGAAATATAGCACTTTCGACACTTAAAATAATGAAAATATGAAAGTTTCTTAGGTTGTTTGGTTAGCTATGATGCGTTTTAGGTATATTTTTCAAGAAACTAGGTTTTGGATGCTAAGTTCATGAAAAAGGTGAAAATGGTGTTTTTGGCTACTTATTTAATCAATCTTGGGTATTTTTGACACTTTCTAGATTGTACATGACCAAATCATGTGATGAAATTTATAGATTTAAAGTTTGGTTGCAAATGTTGAAAGGCTTGGCACATACCTATGTCTATAGGTAGACCACATATCGCACATGTTGTCTGTATGAGACTAAGGTAAGTATTGGAATTGAAGATCTAGAGAAAATCCAGAGAGTGAAAGAGCTGAAAAGGAACTTTTGGTGCCTACGTATGTCAACGTACGGACCGCATATGGGCAAAGCATGTGTCAAAAGTCCAAAATCCTAAGAGTAAAGTTGTAGGAATTTTGGTCTGAGCATATGCGACAGCCACAGGCGCACAGCCTCAGGCTGCATGTGCTACATATGCCCAAGGACAGGCTGCATGTAGACACCACATATGGTAACCAAACCTTTTTTGTCCCTTTTCATTCAAACTTTAGTTTTAGGGTTCCCTCATGTACTATAAATATTCCGTATGTGTTTTTTAGTAGAAGAAACGCACTCTTGATACTCAAAAACTATTTTGATTTCAAGATTTAATTTTTGTATTGGAATTCTCTTGTATTGATTTTGGTTAATTAATTTAGTTATGGTTTTGGTTTTTTACTTATGATTTTTATGATTTCATATTATGCTTTCAATCTTGAATGTTGTTGATTACTTCACAAGTAAGAGGGCTAAAAACCCTTAGCTAGGGTTATTGAAACGCTAGCAGATTGATGAAGTAGGAGAAGTGCTATTGTTGTTTCAAATGGATACCTATGCATGCATTATATTATCTTCACTTTAATAGTTATATTAGTGGTTGCAAACATTAGCATACCACCTAAATTATTGCTACTTACTTCAAAAGAGGAGTAGCGACTAGGAAAAGGTAATGACAATAGTAATTTAATAGTTATTTGTCGATCTACGCTATTAGGTATTATCTAAGTAAGATGGTTAGATTTCATCTAATAACTAGAGACTCAAATGGTAATAGTTAATTGGGATTAAGATAAGGCGTAGTAAAGCAACAACCTGAGACTCAAACGGTAAAGGATAAAATCTGTCAGCTCATCCAAAAGATTATTGATTGTACATAACTTATCAATTCTATATGCAAAGTATCAGGTTGGTTAAATAATGAACGATAAGCCTTGGAGTTGAGAAGCCGGGGGAACATAATCCTAGTGTTCAACTATGACTGATTACAATCGAAGTTGATATTTGCCACTTGTTCGATATTGCTACTCAAAACCCCCACTTTAATTTTCTAGGTTTGCCCATTGATTACAATAGATGACAGCCACAATTCCACGTATTCCCTTGGGATTCGTCCTAAACCTTTGTTCGGTTACTATATTCAGCAGCAACTATATCATCTTCAGAGTAGAGGTGTAGCTTGGGCATTACTAGGGTCTAGAGCTTAAAAATTTGGGGTATTATAGAATACATGTGAATAATTGTATTATGTTGTTATAAATATGTATTGTGGTTCCTTTGGAGTATTGCGATATATATATATATATATATATATATATATATATTCATACTAAGTGGGCATATGGATCATGTCAAAATAGTGATTGGATATTGTCTTACGTGGTTGTGGAACAGTAACATTATGGTTGGTGGTGGAAATACATCTTATGGATTGGTTGTGAAAAATACACCACCTAGATTGATTGTGGAAATACTCATTTTGTAAGGCTGTGAACATTGTTTTATCCTACTTATGTAATCATATGAATCATTTCACTTGTTTGTTTCAATAATTTATTTTTTATTGTTCTCATGTATGTGTACTTAATTTATGTATATGCTTTGAAAATATTGAAATACTTAAAATACTAGAAATATAAAAAACACTAGAAATACTAGAAAAATAGAGGTGATGTGCTAACCCCAACGCTGCGTGCCAAACCCAAGGCTGTGTGCCAAACTCAAGGTTGTGAGCCAACCTCAAGGTTGTGTGCCAACCTCATGCATCCATATCATCATCATCCTCATCATCATCATCATTATCATCATTATCATCATTATCATCATCATATACATTTCACTTGCTTTATTGTGTTTATTTTGTACTTATATTACCATATTAACTCATCATCTATCTCTTTGTTCCATATCTTGACTTGTTAATGTCTAATTATTCTAAATTCCTTTATTTTTACTTCATGATCTTGACTATACATGCTCCTCTTTTATTCTACTTGCATGTGATATTATATGTATTTGTATCCCTATCTGGTGTGTTGTTGTATTACTATGAATGGATATTTAGAACATTTAGTGCAAGCGGTATGGGCTACCGTTGTGGGATATTTTTTTACTGCAGGTGGTGTACCCTTAGTGTATATTTTGTAGGCTTTATTTACTATTTTGCTTGGTCAACCTATGATACCTACTGAGTACAAGAGAACTCTACTCATGCCTATTGCACCCTTTCAGTGCAAGTCCTAGCTCGAGTGCACCTCAAATTGGTTGATTTCAAGCACTTTCATATTTACTCAAGGTAGCGGTTGGACATTCATGCATCTGGAGTTCACCTCTAACTTTCTATAATAGTTATGTCTTTATTTTTATTTGAAGATAGATGTTGACCCTGTGTGAGTATTTTTGATGTATTTGAATCATTGTTGTATTACTAGTTATATATTGTTGACACCAGGTTTTGGGAGTTATGATTGCATTGTTGATTATATTCCTTCTACAGTTATCATACTTGCGTGGTTTACCTTCATTCTAAAAGCCTTACCTTTGGGGTATTTCTGTCTTTCTCCTTTGTATATCAGCTTAGGTGATAGTCTTACTTGTTAAGGTATGCTACGAAAAGTGTCATCACAACCTTTAGTTTTGGTTCGTGACAAAATGGCGAAAAATGTCAAAAATTGGGTATATATATATACCCAAGCATCGCGATCACGACCAAGTGTTGCAAATGCGGTACCTAGCTAAAGTGGGTATCGTGATTATAGCCAGGGTATAGCGATCACGGCACTTGACTGAATGCCTCGTAGTGATCGTGATAGTAGCATCATGATTGCGGGTGCACTAGTTGAGTGGTGCACTAGCTAGGGACATGGTGCATTCTAAGTCTCCGCGGACCCCTCGAGATTCACCAGAAATTTCATAAACACAAACAAACTATTTTACCCTATCAAATTCAACGCTTTGAAATCAATAAAGATATAAGAGTTTAAAAAAAATCATTTTCATAAAGTTAACCCCCAAAATCCAATTTTACAACTTTTCGAATCGAGGGTCAAAATAAGATTTAAAAGCTATAAAATCACGCCTACCATGTTACCATCCTAAAATCGACGTTTTGGATCGGCTAGCACAGTCTATTTTGTCATCTGATACACATATCAATAGATATTGACTAAAGTAAACTATAAGGCTCTCAAAGCCACCAAAAACCACAATATTGCATAAATTACACCAAAATAAATCGAGAACCATTTCAATCATCCCAACACCTCAAAAATACCATAATGCAACCCCAAGGAGGGGTAAAATAGTCAAATCATAATGTAGTAAATATTTTGACATAATTCATCTAAAATGTGAGTCATTAACTTATTAATTTCTTAAAGGATAATTTGAGTTTGGAGGCTTTGAAGTTGAATTTTGAGAGAAACCCTTAGTTAAGAGCTTTTGAGAGTTTGAGGGGAGAGTAATTGATGATTTTGTGTTAAGAAATAAGTGAAAATGTTTTATTAGTTTTAAGGTTATTTTGGATTAAAATGACTAGTTTACCCTCAAAAAACTAAAGGAAAAATTAAATTTTAACGTCGTCGTGAACACTAGCGTAGCATGGTGAAATTGCAAAGCACCACCAGTGTTGCATTCTAGTATCACATAGCACTGATGATGTGGCACTTTATTTTCATGGAGAAGAAGGTTTGTGAAATGCCCAAAAGGCAGACTTCTACTGGTTCTCACAAAAATGCATATAACTTATCACTCTGATATCAGCTCAAGGTAAAATTGAATGTATTGGACAGAAGACTCAAATATCTTTATTTTAGTGTGTATTGATCTCCAAATTCTTTATATCCTAGAATTTTTACTTTTTTGAAGTTTAAATTTGTAAGATCGAATATGATAATGCTCAACTTACATGTTAATTTAAGTGCAAGGAAGTCGTCGTCAATATATTTACCCAACTAAGAGTCGAGGTCAAATCCACAAGAAACAATGTGAGTGGCGATTGAGTAAATTCAAAATAAAAGTTTTTTGCTAGTTTCAAACCTATGGTACAAAATAGTTTGGGGGTTTTCAAACTTGTCTAATGTGAAGGCAATTCTTGGCCTTCTAAGGGACTAATTCGAGACCAAGAATAATAATTAGAGTGTAATAAATTGAAATTGATCTTAGGACTATGCTTTCCTAGGGGCAAGTTATGCATGGAAACATGATAATTCAATTCAAATTCTAATTGTTGATGATGTGGTAGGCTAGGTTTAAAGTCCTTGAAGCTACTTCTTCAATAAAACCTCAAAGATTTCACTCATTGACCCTTTCAAGTACCTAACGAGTGTAGCAATTAAAGCCACCCAAGACCTCAATTGGGTATCCCTAATTCTAAATTAACACCCATGGTATAGTCAACCTCCAAATCACCCTTATGTCTAAGATAGTGAAAAATTGGAAAGACATACTTATAAATTGTCTAATATTGCTTTGGTTCCCACATCCCTCTTTCAAGGATGAGGTGGGTTCCTAAAGTTCACCTAAAACCCCTCTTTCAATGATAGTTTGAGCTTTCAAGAGCTTGAGATTTTCATCCATCAAACCCATTTGGGAAGTTGAGACTTTCACCCACAAATCCCAACCAATTTAATCAAGAAATAATAGAACCCATCATCAACAAACTAAAATACACACAATATATCACAACCCACACACAATTGCATCCTATTCTAGAATAATCCCAAGAGGTAGATCTAGCAAATCATAATGATAATAAACACAAATAAGCCAATATATCCATCAAAGTTATCCATAAGAAAGTAAAGAGAGGGAAAACCACACTTTAGAATCTAATGAATCTTCAATGAGTGATGCCAAATCTACACTTTGGAGTTCCTCTAATTAATTCTTGTCTTAACTTAGTGCAAATTTTAGCTCCAAGCCCTAAGAAATTACAAAAACCCTAAACTAAGGATAGGATAATATGTAAGATAAAAGATAGATAAAAATATGGATGAGAATGGGCTACAAAACCCATATATTAGCCCTAATTCCACATTTGGCAACTATTACAAAAATGTCACCTTGCTCTTGGTCTCTTTAAATGAATTACAATTTTTTCCTTGAAGTTTTTTCGCTCAACTGCGATCGCCATTTCTTGACCGTGATTGTGGTTTTCATATCACACTCACTCTCAAGCTGATTTGTTGATTTCACGTAATCGCGACCTCAGGCCGTGATCGCGATAACTTAGGGTTGATTTCTGGGCCTGCTATTTGGCTTTTATTCTTTTTGCTCACATTTCTTCTTTTTTTTTTACTTGAATGACTTGCTCATCTTTCCTTTTAAACTTTTCCTACAAAAATGAGCATTAAAAGGTGCTAGAAAATCATCAAATTAATCACTTATCAGAATACTAAAACTCAAACCATAAAATTCTCTCAACTTAATTTTGCTCTAAATGTTTCTTATGACCATGATCTATATCGAAATTGCTCGCTACACTAGAGAATAATCGTGAAGCTTCTCTATGGTAAAAAATCATAGCTTTGGGGCTTATACACATAGGACGAATAGTTTTAAGCATAGCTAAGAGTTTGTTGGGTGTTATGATATCTCCTCTTTGGGATAATTCATCCTCAAATAAAGATTGGGGTGGGGAAATAATTAACATAAGAGATGTAAATGTACGTATTGAAGCTTATGTACATTCATACAACTGAAACTGGCTGACCAAACATGAATTTCATAGATTTGACTAATCAAAGCAGCCTTACTAACCTCAAAACACCCTACAGAAGATCCCAATTCCCCTTGAATTCAACCACACAATCTCTCAACATATCTTTAAGATTTTAGATAGTAAGCTCAGCCTGGCCATCTGTCTGGAGGTATAAAGCAGTGCTAAGCTTTATCTTTGTATCGAGACCCTTCGGAAACAACTACTAAAACTATAAAGTAAAATGAGTACCTCAATCTGATATGATGGATAAAGGAACCCCATGAAGTTTAACTAATGTACATATTTACAAATACACATAATCCTTTGCTAAATCTGAGGTTTTGACTAGCCAAAATTGGGTTGGCTTTGTCATTCAATCTATAGTGACCAAAATCGAATCATGCTAACGCTTAGGGTGGGGAAGTCCCAAATGAAATCTATATTGATAACTTTCCACTTGCTAGAAAGGATTCCAATATCCTAAATCGTACCTCCTGGTATTTGATGCTCAGCTTTCACTTGGTGACAATTGGGATACTTAGCTAGTTTTATGCCATTCCACTAGTATACTTCTGCAGATTGTGATACATCATTGTACACCAGGGTGAATCAAATACTTAGAACTATGAGCCTCTGTTAACATTTTGTCTCTTAGTTCATCAATATTTAGGAACACACAAACGAACTTGATAGTAAAGGACATTATCTCTCTCGTACGATAAAATATCAACTTTTTGTTGGTGGACTGCATCCATCAACTGGCTTAGAATAGGATAATCACACTACTTTTATTTCACCTTTACTATAACAGATGACACTGAACCATTCTATACCATTAACCCACCATCATCTATATCATGTAAATAAACTCCCAACTGATCTAATCTACGCACCTCCTTCGCCAACTCATTTTTCTCAGCTGTGGCATAGATCTACACTACCCATAGACAATCTACTTAAAGTATCAGCCACCACATTTACTTTACCTGAATGGTAGAGCACATTTATGTCATAGTCTTTTAACAAATTTAACCACCTTCTCCAGCAAAGATTCAACTCTCTGTGGATAAATACATACAGGAGACTCTTATGGTCAGTGAAAAAATCTACATGCATTTCGTACAAGTAATATCTACAAATCATCAAAGAAAAAAACCACTACTGCCAACTCCAATTCATGAGTTGGATAATTCTTCTCATGATATTTAAGTTGCCTCGAGGTGTAAGTTATCACTCTCCTTCTTTGCATTAAAACACCTCTGAGACTGACCCTAGAGAAATCACAATACACCACAACCCCCCTCCCCAAACTCATCTAGCAAAGCATATATTGGTGCCAAAGTTCATCAATTTTTTAACTCTTAAAAACTTTTTTCACACTTGTCTGACCACTTGAACGTCACCTTATTTTGTGTCAACTTAGTCAATGGAATAGGTATTAAATAAAAACCTTCTATAAATCTCCTATAATACTCGGCTAAGCCCAGAAATCTCCTAATGTCAGATGGAGTAATGGTCCTAGGCCGGCACTTCACTATATTTGTTTTTCAAGGGTCTACATGAATACCTTCACCCAACATCACATGTTTTAAAAAGGTGACGAACTCCAACTAAAATTCACACTTGCTGAATTTTGCAAACAATGGATGATCGTTGAAGGTTTACAACACTATTATCAAATGGTTTGTATGTTTCTCCTTACTTTGAGAATGCACAAGTATGTCATAAATGAAGAAAATAACAAACATGCCTATATATTGCTTGAAAACCCTATTTACTAAGTCCATAAAAGTTGTAGAAGCATTTGTTAGTAACTATAAACTCATAATGATTGTATTTGGTTCTAAAAACAGTCTTTGGGATGTCATGCTCTTGGATTTTTAGCTACTGATACCCTGATTTGAGGTCAATTTTAAAAAATAACAAGCATCCTAAAGTTGGTCAAACAGATCATTAATTCTAAGGATAGGATACTTTTTTTTATAGTGACCTATCTTAACTACATGTAGTCTATACACATTCTGAGAGTACGATCTTTCTTTTGCATGAATAAACTGGTTCCACCCCATGGAGAAACATTGGGTTATATGAAACCCTTATGAAAAAGGTCCTTAAGTTGTTCTTTTAACTCTGTAAGTTTTATTGAAGCCATCCTGTAAGGAGGAATGAAGATAGTTTTGGTATCCAAAAGAAGATCAAACCCGTGTAGATCCTGTGGAAAGAATTTAAAAAATTCCAGGTAGATCCTATGGAAAGACTTCAAAAAACTCATTGACTACATAAACATACTGGAGGGTTGGGGTCTCAGAGTTAGTATCTTTAACTAGAACTAGGTGATAAACATACCTTTTAACTATTAGTTTTCGGGTTTTAAAATAGAAGATAAACCGACCTTTAGGTACTACTGGACTCCCTTCCCACTCGAGGACTACCTCGTTAGTAAACTAGATCTTACAACTCGAGTATGAAAATCAACTAAGGCATAGTATGAATGAAGAAAATCTATATTAAGAATGACATCAATATCTACCATCTCTAGTTCTATTAAATCTGTTGAAGTGACCTTATGAAGGACTGTAATAAGGTATTTTCAATAAATTTGTCTCGCAATAACTAACTCTCCAATGGTGTGGAAAAAGAAAAGGACTCAAAAATACTTTTGGTACTAACACCAAACTTCACCACAATAAGTGGGGTCACAAAGTAAATATTGGATCCTAGATCTAACAACACATAAGCATCAATATTAAAAAGATGAAGCATACAATTGAACGCGTCTGAGGAGCTCTCTAGCACCTGATGGAATGCCAAAGCAGAAAACTAGTTCTGAAGCTGACCGTTACTAGCACTAGAAAATGCATCCTGCTACAGAGTTGGGCAGCCTAGCTGACCTATTGAAATAGTGGACTAAATTTGGGAATGAGCATCTATGTTGCCTAGTCTAGCAGATGGACAATCCCTCCCCATATGACCTGGTTTCCCATATCTAAAACAACCTTTTTTGCCATATGAACATTTATCCATATAAATCTTTCCACACTTCCTGCAAGTTAGAAAGGTATGCCCCTTTTTGTAATACTACCCTGAGATCTAATGGAGTGCCCTACCCTATTTCTCCCCACTACCCATAATAATACCTTTAGATCTATTGGCCACTCTACCTTACTGCTCCTATCTGGTTTTCGGTGTAGAATTACTAAATGAAGATAGTGCAGGAGCTAAAGATTGATTTTGAAACTATGAATGATTTTTCCCTTGTGACTTATGTTGACTGTACTCAAACTGCCCTGTCCTAGCTTTCTTATTTTTCCTTTCTAGATCTTTCAACTTTCTAATTACAATTTGTTCGACATGGGACATCGATCGGGAAATATGTATCTCCCTAATTAACATAGCAGTCATGCACTCCTTGATCACCAATTCAGACACACCAATAACAAACTTACTCTTACGATCCCTTAGATCAGTCATTATCTCTAGAACGTACTTTGAAAGTTGGGTAACTTGAGAGAGTATTCTTTCACTAACATGGAACCCTACTTGAGATTTAGGAACTCCTCCACTTTATCCTCCCTAATCTTGTAAGGAAATAACATGCCAAGAAAATTTGCCTCAAATACTCTCCAATCCACCCGAGAAGCATAATCATCTCTGCCTCTTTCTAAAGTTAATGCAATCATGAGCAACATTCTTTAAGTAACACAATGCCAATACTACATTCTCTACCTTAGAGACATACTAATCTAAGTGTAACTCCCTAGGAGTACAACATAGATGCCACACGGTAGTTACAGTCACAAGTGACCACAAGCTAACCAATGAGCTGGCACCTCCTATGAGCACTGAACAAACTAATAATAAAGGATACACATGTGGAAAAATAAAGTTGGATACGCCATAAGGTTTAAAATTTAAAAAATATCTCTGAATTAATATGCCAAAATTTTTTTTTTTGAAAACAATACTGTAAAGACTGCCAATAACAACTGATAACTGACTACTGTCTGAAATTATCAGAAAGCCTTTAACTGACTGACTGTGGAGTTGATAGTACAAGTACCCAACTAACTTTGGCTGACTACTGAACTTAAACACTGAAATAAACATAAACATTCCTTAGAATATGAGGACTCACCACTGTTGTTACTGCTGGTGCACTAGGATGTCTAGGTGCGGTTGACAACTTGAGTGTTTGAACCTATGATATGAGACATCATAGTGCAAGAAACTATTATACGGTTAGTACTTTGAGTATACTGGTATTCTAAATAAGGTTAGGCTAATATGCATGTCTCATATGCATGAATAATAACTGACTGAATAAATAGCATAAGATAACTGATGTATAGTATACGAGAAAGCTGTAAAATCTGAGAATGCATGACCAAGCATATGACATAATACAGGGATAGTCTGTAAACTGAAATACTACAATACTGATACTGAGCAACTAATAACGATATGCCATGGTCAAGCAATCCTGGAACTGAACTCTGAAATACATACTTGACTGAGACTGTGGGAGCTACCATCTAACTGACATGCCCTAATATAAGCTAAGTAGGGTCCAAACTGTGACCCCAGTTAGAAGGATGTCAGTACTATGCCATGAGTGCTAACATTGGCTTTGTGGATCTACTAAAATAAAGTCCCGAACGACTAAGGAGTCACCCTCTACTGGAAGGTGCTCTAGTGAGATATATATTAACCCTTAACTGGTAGGTTAACATCTCTAACCTATGTTGGATACGTAGTTCTGGAATGCAGGGACTACTACTAAAGGTCACACCCTTAACTGGCAGGTGAGCCCCCATCCCTGAGTTTGCTTGGTGCTAAATCCTACTCCCAAATAAACTGACTCGAAATACTAAACTGATCTAAACTTGACTAATAGGATAATTGATTGAACTTATAATACTCATATATGCCTAAAAACAATTTTGAAAGTACTAAGACTAAGTAAACAGCTAAATTTTAGGTATTCATAACCCCTAGGACTCGATAACATTAACAGTAAAAGCATATCAAAGCTTCAAAATCATAATAAGTAGTCATTGCTCAAAATTCATCTCTTAGGCATTTCATCAAACACTTGAAATTCATGAACTTAGGCAAGGGAATGATTGAACTATATGGGAATAACATAATAATAACACTAAAACCAAACATTGGGGAATTTAACATGGAATTTCATGCTTCAAACATGTAAAGGCTACTTTCCGACAAAAAACAGTTGTAAACATCATACATAATAGAAATTCCCAAAATCTTCACGAAATTAACTCATTGTAAATATGTGAATTCATGATTTAGAATATAAAAATCGGTACTTAGACTCCATGGGTGAAAGGGCCCATGAATGAACATTTAACATACCTTAAGGTTTTAGCTTTGCAAGAGAACTGCCATTCTTGATCATTCTCGGGTGGTGAAGCTTGAATTTTTAAGTTTTATTAAAGAAATAATGGTTGAACTTGATGAATTTGGGTTATGTTTTGGGTTCATTTAAAAAAAATTATGGAAATAGGGCATATAATGCCTTACCTGATGATAAATCTTGTGTTTTTATTGATTGGGGCCATGGGAAAATACCTGAATGCCACAAAACCACACGTACTCAGCAAGTATCATTGATAACTGACCCAAATCCAAAGTGATGGCGAGAACCACCACCCCCAACTATCCAATGCTTTCCAGCAATATAAAATATAATAATTACACCATTTTATCCTAATTTGGGTAACCCAAGACAGTAATCAACATGTATCAATTATAGAGTAGTCCTAATGATATATATGAGTTAACACTATTTATGTAAATTCAACAATAAGGAAAGTCATTTATGAAGAAGTGTTATAAATATAATAAATAGGCTTAATAAATTATCATTAACCAAGTACTATGGAATAGCAATAGGGAGAGTGTATATACATAAGGGCATATCTCATGCTACCCAAAGGTGCTACATAACTATCTCTCCTATCAAGTCACTACCATACGTCAACTCAAATAATATGTCAACCTCCCAATTAGTATAAGATGATATAAGACAATGTAATAAAATGAAATAACGCTCAAACACAATATCCCAAATAAGGTTCTATGATGACAATCTAATACAAAAGTAAATATGATATAGTATTAGACCAAACCAAGGAATGTAATGTAATAAAAATGATGTAATGCAATGGAATAATAATGCGATGATGATGAATGGTGAAAGTAATAGAATGACTTTCAATATACATCCATCAATCTCACAGCTACCAGTTAGGACCCATAGGGGATTCATAACCTATATAGTGATATGTCTCAATCTCATATCTCAAATCAACCTTATCGCCACGTCTCTTGATATGGGCATTTTATTAAGTATTTGGAGCGACTTATTTTTCTTGTATATTATTCATTTTTATGTTATTTAACCATTTTACTCCCTCCCCATGGTTACTCTGTGGTATTTTTAGGGGGTGGGGATGATTGGCATAGTTCCTAATGCATTTCTATATAATTTTGCGAGTTTTTGGTTTTTGGAGGTGAAAAAGGCTTTATGACAAAACCACATGCCACTAGATTTGGAACGTCCATTTTAGTTTGGTAACACTATTGGCGTAGTTTTATGACCTTGGTTTTTCATTTTGACCCTAGGTTCAAAAAGTTATGAAAATAGGTTTGAGGGTTAATTTTGTGAAAATAATATTTTTTTCAAAATTCAATATCTCCATTAAATTTAGAGCATCAAATTTAGTAGGGTAATATAGTTTGTTTGCATTCACAGGATTTCAGATAAATCCCAAAGGGTCTACAGAACTTGAAAATTTTCCAAGTTTAGATGGTGCACCGCCCAGCTGGTGCAGCCGCTAAAGCACCATTTTGTCCAATTTAGTTATAGGAGCTAAGTTACCACTTGGTTGTTTTAGCAGCCGACTCCAACAAGAGAACTTTAGCGGTGCCTTATCTTCTTTACTGGAGGGCAATAAAGCAACCTTTGTTCTCTTTAGCAGACTATCACGCATTGGTGGGTACCTATAAAGCGGTACTTGATTTCTTTAGCGGTCAATGCTGGACCCATATATATATTCTTGGAAAAATAATCTATTGGACCTTTATGCATTTATGAGTTTGTATTATGAATTTTTCTACACACCAGTTTGCCAATTAAACTCTTAAATTTAGTAAAACACAATATTTTGAACCCTTTTTATGGATACTGAGTGCGTGTATAATAAAAATGCTTATAGGTGGAATCCACGACATTTTTTAATGCCACATAATAAATTAAATACGTAAAAAAAATTAAATCAAATAAACACCCCACCCCCACCCACCCACCCTGACTCTCATCTTCTTCACCCCCTTCCCCTCTCTCACAACCACCCCGACTCTCATCTTCTTCATACACAGAGCCCAACCAACCCTGCCTCTCATTTCTTCACACCTACCATCATTAGATCCCTTCTACCTCTCCATTTCTCTTTTTTGGGATTCCTTTTGCTGTGAAATCAATAAAAGTTGAGGAAGAAACTGTAAAAAGTTTCAAACAAAAAATATCATGGTATTTTTAGATGTTTGTAGTATTATCTGATTATGGAAGGAGGAGTTGGATTTTTTTTTGTGATTTTACTTTTTTTTTTCTTTAATTTAGCTTTAAAGAGTAACAAGTTTTATTTTTAAATTTGGTAAATTAGATCTTAGTTTCTAATTGAAGTACAGTAGGAGTAGTCTAGTGAAGACAAATTAGGGTTAGGTGGAGTGAAGAAGAAAAGTAGGGCGGGTGTGCTTAAGAAGATAAATAGTAGGTTGCATGAGTTTGGGGAGGAGGGGCTGGGGGACTCTACGAGAAAGTGGAGTTTAAGAACAATTTTTCCTTTTAAAAATTTATGAGTATTTAATTTCTTAGTTATTTTAATATTATTTTAATAAAAATAAAGTGTTCACTTTCTTTCAAATGAGTGTAGTCATGCGCTATAGCCAACTCAATTATTTTTATGCTACATAAGCTTAGGCAATGGTCGGAGGGATGTAGAATGTTGAGTTTTACTGAGTTTAGGGATTTAGTTGGCAAATGGGTAAGTAAACGTGTTCAGAATACAAACTTGTATAAGTACAAGGGTTTAGTTGAACATTTGACATATTTTTTCTTAATTTTTCCACCATTTTTTAGACTTGGGGCTTTGAGTTTTAGATATTTTGGGATATTTCTTCCATTTTGGGATATTTCTTTGATTCTTGTCATCTAAAGCTTGTTAAAACTCGATTTTAAAATATTAAATTTGGAGATTTTGGCCCCGAAAATTGAAATTAGTATTTTTTTTCAATTTAAACCCCTATTTCAACCCTTTTTTACTTGAGTTTTCTTCTATGGGTTTCTTTGATCATAGGTAACATATTTATGAAAAAAATTCAATTTTACCCTTCTTTTTTAAAAATTCATTTCAGGAGTCCATTTTTCCCCAACTCAGAAATAGGCAGTATGGGTATCATTGGTTTATTTTTTATGTATAAAATTTTTATTTGTATGTTTTGAGGTAATTTATAAGGGGAAGTCTCCATGTTGTAGGCTTTCAGAGCGATTTTGTTCGTTCGAGGTAGGTTATGATTTAACTTTCTTTAGACATGGTTGGGTAGTTATTAATGATATAAAAATATGTTATTGGTGTGTGAACTAATCATGAAAATGGATTTATTACTATTTTATGCCCATATGGGGGTCTCTATTGTTGTTATTTGGTGGTTTTGAGACATTATTTGCTATGTGTGACCGTGTGAGGTCTTATATAATATTGTTGGACTAGTATTTATGTAATTAGTTATTTTTTTCTTGGCAGAAATTATCTAAGTTGGGATTGATTTGGTATCAATGAAATATCATTGTATGTCTTACTCTATTGGACATGGATTATGTTGGATCATGGATGGTTAACTTATTGAGTAGATTTTGGCTCACGTGCTTGGTATATTAGTTGGAATTGCAAATTCTCATTCTAGTTTATTGTGAGAATTGCATTCTCATATCATATACATTCATGAAACATTGATACCACCAAGGAAATACTAGTTTTTTTAATAGAAAATATGAAATCTTTGAAAAACCCCTTTATTGATGAATATGCTGGAGAGAAGTTATGGTTATTGGATTAGTATTAGTTATTGAATTGTATATGGGTTGATGAACCCCCGTGGGTCCTACCTCAAAAGCAAAACTCAGTAGGTTTATATTGAGGTCGTGTGATAAATTTGGATATATTACATCATCACCATTATCACCATCTTCTTCTTCTTTTTCTTTATCGCATCTAATACATTGTGTGCATTCTGTGTTGAATTTTAGTGCTTGATTTGATGTTTATTTATTGTGTTCCTTTCTTGTACTTTTATTGGTATATGTGTATATCTTAGAACTTTTAGTAAATGGCGTGGGTTACTATTTTAGGCATTTTTTGATTGTAGGTGATGTGCCCATAGTATGTATTTTATATAGTTTATTTTCTACTTTGCTCGGTCAGCCTATGATACCTATTGAGTACGATTAGATCGGACTCATTCTTATTGTGCTATTTTGGTGTAGATCTAGGTATGAGTACCCCGCATGGTAGTTGATTTTGGGCGGTTCTTAGAGTATTTTTGAGGTAGCATGATAGATGTCTATATCTATCTTTTTGAGGCAATAAGATATCTTTAGGGAATTTTCCCTTATTTTATTCCTTATCATGCGGATTTTTCCATACCTGTACTCTAAATTAAATTTCACTCTTTTCTGCACAGATGGTAAGGACTAAATATCATAAGTCTATAGATACGGAGCCATCATCAGAGGAGAAACCCTGCCCTAGGGGAGAGTTGTGAGTCATGGTAGAGGGAAGGCATGAGGATCTACCCCTTCTAAAGTACATGGGGCCTCTCTCCTAATTCTCAGTTAATCATGTTAGAGATATGAGGCCCACTCTAGTCCTACAGAGTTCTTGTCTTAGTGGGATTATTTATTCACCTGTTGACATATTTGGAGGGTGCTCCTTTGAGTGCACCTGGTATTTCTCCAGTTTCAAATAAGGATTCTCTAGTGGTACCAACATCTACTTATAGTACTCTACAGACTCTGAGTGTTGTTACTTCTTAAGTTCCAGTATATGAGTATGGTATTTTAAGATCAGGGGTTCGTCCTTCAACTATGTTACCCGCTATGGTGGGATCTCATCTAGATAGATTCACTATGCCTTCAATTATTGTGAGTATAGTTATGTCTTCTGAGGATTAAAAGTGTTTTGAGATATTCATTTGCTTGAGTCCATCTAGGTTTAGTATTTTTGTGGGCGAGTATTCCTATGAGTTCTTGATGGATTATAGGGAGAAGTTTCATAACCTTTGGATTGCATAAGTCATGTGGGGTTTCTTACATTACCGACCAGTTGAGAGATGCCACCAGGGATTGGTAGAGGTCATTTATTAGTTGTAAAAGTCTTAGTTTTGCAAAGATAACTTGGGATCAGTTGGATGAGGGATTTTTGGATAGTTTTATGCCTTTCAGTAAGAGGGATCAAATGAGAGATGATTCTAATCACTTTGGGAAGCGCTCCATGACTATTACGGAATGTAAGGCACATTTTCATGCTTTGTCTAGATATTTTTATGCTAGTGTTGCCCTTGAGTTTTAGAAGATTTCGAATTTCTTGAGGGGGTTGAATGTTTCACTTCAGCTAGCTATAGCTTAGATGGTAGTGTCAGGGGAACTATTTTATAGCATAGTAGATCATTCAAAGATGACTGAGTCTATTCTTCAGGTATTTCAGGCATATGCCAGGAGGATGCGCCAACAGGGTGAGTTTAGAGGTCATACTCGTTACGCTAGAGATTTTAGAGGCTTGTGTGGTACTATGCTTGATTGGTACAAGCATCCTTATAGTATTTCAGTAGTTGGTCTTTTGGTTCAGCAGCTCTGAGTGGTCATCGTAGCTAAGTTGTACCTCCCCTATTAAATCAGGTAACAGATTTTGATTTATGTGATAAGGTTGGCTATTTGGCCAAGAAATATCTCTATAATGTTTTTAAGCCTACTTCTATACCTATATTGAAAGGTAGAGGTTCTTCTAGAGGTGCAAGAGGCAACGGTAGTGGTGCTCGTGATGGTGGTCGCGAGGATACTCAGTTAGGTGGTGGATGTGGAAAGTGCTATATTATACCCTCTGGACTAGAGGTAGAAGCTTTCGATGGTGTTATCATAGGTAGCGTCTCTATTTATTTTAGATCTACATCTGTGTTGTTTGATATGGGGTCAACTTTTCCTTGTTTGTCCCATATTTATAATACTAGTGTTGCTTTCCAATCCTCTTTGAATTCTATTTGTATTTTTGTGAATTCATGAATGCTTTTCTTATGATTTTTTCTTGTATGCCTTCGGATCAAGCTACTAACTTTGCCATTAATGTTTAAATGGGAACCAATCACATCTCTATTCCTTCTTATAGGATGGCCCTAGTAGAGTTGAAGGAATTGAAGGAATAGTTGTATGAGTTATTGGATAAAGGATTTATACGACCTAGAATATCACCTTGGGGTGCACCTATCTTTTTTGTAAATAAAAAGGATGGGTCTATACATATGTGTATTGCTTCGGTGGTTTTAAAAGATTGATTTGAGGTTCGAGTATCATCTAATGAGGATTAGAGCTTTGGATATTCCAAAAATAGGTATTCACACTCAATACGATCATTATGAGTTCTTATTCATGTCCTTCGGGTTGACCAATGCCTTAACCGCATTCATGGAGTTAATGAATCAAATATTTTGACTGTATCTCAACTTTTGTCATTGGAATTATAGCAGATATCTTTGTTTATTCTAAGAGTAAGAATAATCATCTAGAGTATTTGTAGATTATACTTCAGAGATTGAGGAATGACTAGTTGTATGCTAAGTTCTCCTAGTGTGAGCTTTGGTTGGAATCTGTTTCCTTCTTGGGGCATGTGTTGACCAAGGATGGTATTATTATGATCGATCCATTCCAGATTATAGTGGTTCGTGATTAGGAGAGGCCTACTTCTCCTACCAAGATTCAGAGTTTCATTGGTTTAATGGGTTACTATCGGTACTTTGTTGAGGGTTTTTTGACTATTGTATCTCCA
Source organism: Capsicum annuum (assembly GCF_002878395.1). NCBI lineage: Eukaryota > Viridiplantae > Streptophyta > Magnoliopsida > Solanales > Solanaceae > Capsicum > Capsicum annuum. The sequence goes on along the minus strand of NC_061113.1, from coordinate 58,228,583 downwards.
TTAACTAAGTTGACTCAGAAGAAGATTTCCTTTCAGAGGTTCGATGCTTATGAGGCAAGCTTTCAAAAGCTCAAGGATTTGTTGACATCCTCAATACTTTGTTGAGGGTTTTTGGGCTATTGCAGCTCTATTAACCTAGTTGACTCAGAAGAAGATTTCCTTTCAGAGGTTCGATGCTTGTGACTCCAGCTTCTAAAAGCTCAAGGATTTGTTGACATCAACTCCTATCTTTCCTTTTCCCAAGGAGAGTGTGGTTTTTCCATCTTTTATGATAAATTAGGTGTGGGGTTAGGTGTTGTGTTAATACAATAAGGTAAGCTGATTGCGTATACTTCTCGTTTGTTGTAGCCCTATGAGAAGAACTATCCTACCCATGATTTAGAGTTATGCACGATTGTTTTTCTTTGAAATTGCAAAGGCATTACTTTTATGGAGTCTGTTGTGAAATATTCTCGAATCATTGTACCCTTCAGTATTTCTTCATCAAGCAAGATCTTAAGTTTCTTAAGGACTTTGACCTTACTATTCTTTATCATTCGGGCAAGGAAAACGTGGTTGCAAATACCTTGAGCCGAAAGTCAACTAGCATGGGTAGCTTGGCAAATCTTTTGACCTTGGAGAGGCCTTTGGACTTAGATGTTGACTCTTTAGCTAAAGAGATAGTTAAGCTTTATATTTCGACACTTGGGTGTATTTTGGCATTTGTGGAGGCTAGAGATTCTTTGGTAGAGAAGATTTGGGCTCATTAGTTTGATAATGTTGGGTTGAGAGTAATTTAGGATAAGGCGTTGAGCAGTAAGGTTAACTAATCCTAGCATGATTCAGATGGGATTTTAAGGATTAGAGGTCGATTTTATGCGTTGAGAGTGGATAATTAGGTAAGATTGATATTAGAAAAGGCTCATTGTTCAAGATATTCCATATTCTTGGGAGTGACAAAGAAGTATTATTATTTGAGATAGCACTACTCGTGGGATGGTATAAATAAGGATGTAGGGTATTTTATAGCTAACTGCCTATGTGTCAGTAGGTGAAGGCCGAGCATTTGAGGCCTGGTGGTTTACTTCAGAGGTTACCCATTCTCGAGTAGAAACAGAAACAAATCACTATAGACTTTATGATAGGGGTGCCTCATACTTCTCATGGTTCCTATAATGTTTGGGTCATTATGGATCGATTGACCAAATATGCTCATATCATTCCAATTTAGCTTTCTTTCAATGCTAAGAAGTTTGCTTGTATCTATATTTATAAGATAGTTCATCTTTATGGTGTACCAATATCTATCGTCTTAGACAGGGGTTCGGCGTTCACATCCTACTTTTGAAATATTTTTTAGGAAGCATTGGGTACCCGAGTCGATATTAGCATAACTTTTCACCCCCCAGACCAATATTCAGTCAAAGAAAACTATTCAGGTTTTGGAGGATATGTTCTACACTTATGTTATAGTCTTTAAAGGTCATTGGGAGCAACAACTAGCATTGGCAGAGTTTGTGTATAATAATAGCTACCATTCCAGTATTGAGATAGCTCCCTTCAAGGATTTGTATGGTATGTGTTGTCACTCTCTAGTTGGTTGGTTTGAATTTTTTTAGATTAGACCTTCAGGTGCGGTCTTGCTTTGTAATTCCTTGGATAGAGTTTAGAAGTCATTTAGGATATACTTTGAGCGGCTCAAAGTAGGCAAAACTACTATGCAGATCATAGACTTTGTTCCTTGAGATGTAGTGTTGGTGATCGAGTCTTTCTTTTTATATCACTTATGAAGGCCATGGGAGGTTTCGGAAGAGGGGAATGCTTAACCTTAGGAAAATTGTACCATTTGATATCCTTCAGACTATTGGGGATTGGGTTATTGATGTGCTATGAATTTATAGCACTTTCGATGCTTAAAACGATGAAAATATGCAAGTTGCTTAGGTTGTTTTTTGAGATATGATGTGTTTGAGTATGTTTTACAGGAAATTAGGTTTTGGATGCTAAACTGAAGAAAAAAATGAAAATAGAAGTTTTTGGCTACATACCAAGTCATTCTTAGGTGTATGTGCCACTTACCTAGCGTAGGTGACCAAAGTAGGTACTAGAACTTGAAGTCTAGAGGTCCAAATGCAGGAAAAAGAAGGCTCTAGCACATACTCCGGCCACCTACGGTCTGTAGGTGCTACCTATAGTACGTAGGTGTTCTAAGTAAGTGGCCACGAACCTCAATTTTCCTTTTTTATTTTGTTTTTGATTGTAAGGATTTCCTTGTATCCTGTATATACCCTTCTGATGTTTTGTATTTAGATTACACACTCTTAGCACTTACAAACATATATTTCATTCCATGATTCGAATTTGATCTTAGGATTGCTATTTTGGGCTGCCGATCCATGGGCCAGTACCAGTTAGGCCTGGGCATGAGGAGGGTGTTAGAGTGGTTAAAATTCCCACATTGGTTGGGAAATGGACTAGTGGTTTCCTTATATGGACTTAGGTAATCCTCACCTCTTGAGCTAGCTTTTGAGGTTAAGTTAGGCCCAAGGTTCATTCTTGACATTCTTAATTTTCGTTGATAATTTAGTTACAAACTTTGGGTTTTACTTGTTTATCATTGTGATATTGTTTATTGCTTTTTATTATGAATTTTGTTGATCATTTCACAAGCATGAATGGCTAAAGCCCTTATCTAGGGTTGTGGGAACCCTGGCATATTGACAAAGTAGGGAAAGTGCTAAGTTGTTCTGGATTAGTATTCTTGCATGTATTGTATTATTTTCAATTTTATAGATGTCTTAGTGGTTGAAAACGTTAGGATCCTGCCTAGATTATCACTACTTACTTCACATGAGAAGTAGTAACTAGGAAAAGATAATCACAATAGTAATTTGAAGAGTAATTATTGATCCAGGCTATTTAGTATCATCAATGTAAGGTGGTTATCTATAATCTAATAACTTGAGACTCAAAAGGTAATAGTTAACTAGAATCTAGGATAAGGGTTAGTAATATGATATCCTAAGGCTTATAAGGTAAATGATGAAATCCGTCAATGAGTCCACAAGACAGTTGATGGTACATAACTTACCAAATTTTGTATGCAAGGTACTGGGTTGGTTTAGTAAATTACGATAAGTCTAATGAGTTAAGAAGCTAGGGGGAACATAATCCTAGCATTCATCTTTGATTGATTACAAATAAAGTTGAGATCTATTTGTAACACCCTGAATCTGGTACCCAAAATGCTACACGATGCTCATGACCCCGAAGGACCACAAGCTAACCCATGACTAATATCTATACCTGAGCACTGCATAATATACTGTATAAATGCAGAAATAGAGGCTGTAAAGCTGTAATGTTCAAAACGATAACATAACTGATAAAACATAACATATGGATAGGGTATGAATACCCAAAACAACTGAAATAAACTTTTTGAACATACTATAGTCTGTAAATCCTCTAACTGACTGTACTTTCTGAATAAGGAGTTGATAGGACAGGTCCCCAACTAACTCCAACAACTAAAAAAATTAATTAATGAGATAATAAAGTAATGGTCATGTCCTTGAAGGATGAGGACTCACTGCTAACTTTGACTGTGAAAACTAAAATACTACTGAAGCTCTAGAGCTCGTGCTTCTAAACCTATGGTATAAAACACCATAGGGCAAATGCATCAGTATGTTTGAATGCACTGGTATGCATGTGAGGTAGGCTGAATGAAAAGGGTTCACATGCATGAACAATATTAACTAACTAAACAACATGAACGTGAGAATATATGCATGACTACATAATAACTATAACTGAGTTCATAATAACATGATTACTAAGTCTGAGTACTGATAACATGAGATACTGATATTTGTATAACTAAAATAACTGATACTGAATGACTGTATTTGATAGTCTAGGTTCTGATGGAACTAGCTGAGTTTCGTACAGTTCTGAGGTGACTGTATCTGAAAGTCCTGAATCTTCTAGAACATCTGAATTCTATTATTGAGACTAAATAACTGTATCTGACAGTCCTAATTTTGTACTGAAATTGTGGGAAGTAGTCATCTAACCAACATGCCCAAAATAAAGCAATATAGCTAAGGTGGGGTCCAATTTGTAACCCCAATTGGAAGGGTATCAATACTGCACCACTGGTGAGGACAAGCTGTTGGAAACCCTCATCTGATAGTGTCCCTAAAGAGAATGGTAGGGCCCTCATCTAACAGTGCTTATCAACCTCATCAACCCTTATCTGATAGTGTTGATGTCTAAACCTATGCTGGTTACATAGTTTTGGAACGCAAGGATGACTTCTAAGATTTACACCCTCATCTGACAGTGTATGTTCCCATCCTTAGGTTCACTAACAAGTGGCGAATATCAACAACGGTTGGAATCAATTGTAAATGAACACTAGGATTGTATTCCCCTTGGCTTCTCCACTCTGTAGGGTTATCATGCTATATTGAACCAACCTAACACCTTGCATGCAGAATTAATAAGTAATGTACTTTCTACAGTCTTTTAGACGAGCCGTAGGATTTCACTCTTTACCTTTTTAGTCTTTAAATGTCGCCTTACTAACCCTTATCTTAATCCCAGTTAACTATTACTTTTTGTGTTTCTAGTTATTATATGAAATCTAACCATCATACTAAGATAAACCCTAGAAGCGTGGATGGACAGTTTAACTCCAAATTACTGTTGTTTTATCTTTTCCAATCACTACTCCTTTTTTGGAGTAAGTAGCAATAATCTAGGAGGGATCCGAACATGTGCAACTATTAAGAAAACTATTATATTTAATATAAAGTAATACATACATGTGTATCAGTTATAAAATACAATAGCACTTCCCCTACTTTGTTAATTCGCCAGGATTTCCACAACCCAAGCTATGGGTTTTTAGCTGCTCATACTTATGAAGTAATAAACAATATTCATGATTGAAAGCAAAGATGAAATAAATATAATAAGAAGTTGAAAACAAACAACCATAACAAAATTAATCAGCTAAAGTTAATACAAGAGAATCCCAAGATCAAAATAAAATCTTGGAATAAAACTATGTTTGTGAATATTTAAAGTGCATTTTATCTACGAAAAACACATAAAGGGTATTTATAGTGCATGACGAAACCCAAAAATCAAAGACCAAACAAAATAGGAGAAAATAGGGTCGGCTGCCACTTATGTTCTCTACTTGCAGCCTACAGGGTGGGCATAAGTAGCAACCACAAGTGCTAGGATGAAGAATCTTGCAATTCAACTCTCTAGTTTACGGACTTTTGGCACTTGCTTTGCCCATATGCAATCCATAAGGGATACTTTCGGTCCACATGTTGACTTAGTAAGTGTCGGGAGTCATCTTTTCAGCTCTTCTTCAATTCCCGTACATGGTTTGATCACTAACATGTCATAAATTGTCCTAAACATCCATAATTTCTCCAATAAGTAGCCAAAAATACCTTTTTTTATCTTTTCATGAACTTATCATCCAAAACATGATTTCCTGCAAAACATACCCAAAATGCGTCATATCTAACAAAACAACCTCAGAAACTTGCATATTTTCCTCACTTTAAGCATCAAATGTGCTATATTTCTATGGTACATCAGAGTGATATCTATGCACACATTATTTAATTTGAACAACCTTCATTATTTTCATTACACAACTCCCAACAAAAATGCATATAAATTTTCAACATCAATAGCTACTTCTTGCGGGCATCACTTTCACCTTTTACATACTTGAATTTCAAACTCTTTAACTCAATTAATTTTCAACAAAAGCACTTACGAGCTTTGGATTAAATTCAAATAAATCAAAGAAGAGGATCAGGTGACAAGTGTACCAAACAATAGGCTAAAGTCTCAACGTGGCTAACTAGGATTATGCACATGGATAGGTCAAACAGAGGGTATGAAACACGTCTATTAAAGAAATGTGCATATCATCTCATAAACCCACACTCTTTATTTAACTTTGCACACACACCGAGCAAGTTCTAAACATTAAATGCCACAAGGAATACACAAAAATCCTTACACACATGCCATATTCTCAACTCAAGTAGAATCATCATAGACTCTCAACCAAATAATAACAAGAATTCAACATAAAGACAACAACATACAAGAGACATAAAATAGAGCCTAGGAGTCTCAAAAGTAGTAATTCACACAAATAACATGATTTTACAAATAAAAACATCTTGCATCATACTATCCCACATAGCAACAACCATAAAAACTCACTTATTTTAACACGAAACATTTAAAATTTACTCCTAAAAAGAAAAAGGACAATAGGTTAAAAAAAACACTAAAATGCAAAATCTTTTTTTAATGTTTCAAAATTTTCAAATTTAACCTAAAACAACTTAGAAAAAATCTAAAAATTAAAACTCTACAACATCACTTCACTCAAAACTATCAAAATTGTCCCACCCATACTTAAAAATTACTTTGTCTCCAAAGTAAACTCAAAAGTAAGGAAATAAATACTCCCTGAGCCCTATAGGCCTAGCTAGTAGCATTTTTAAATATTAAGAGCATCCGGGGATCCCACACTTAGTCTCTGTGATGCTTCTTATCTCAGGTCATCGGTAGTCAAACTTACCATCAACCTGTGACTCATGAAAAATAAAAAACTACATGAATTAAAAACTAAAAAATACAAAAGGAAATAGCTACCTTAACTTGGGTTTCCTCCCAAGCAACACCTAATTTAGTGTCGCAACATGATCCAATATCACTATAACTCAGCCATATTCTTTCATCCTCATCCTCTAACTCACAGTCCATCTTCTTACTCGTTCTTGAACTCTTAAGTGTGAATTCTCAAGGTCAATAACTTTATCAATAGTATCTTCCCAGGCTCATCAATTATTACCCCTTCAAGATTAGGTGGTCACTTGGATAACTCAATGAGACGATCTGAAGAGGTCTTTCATGGGTTATACTCCACCACCTTACATTTATCCACTTCTATTACGGTAATCATACATAAATCTTTCAAGTAGGAAAGAGGATTTAGTGGCTTATAAACTTTGAAAACTACCTCTTTATTGTCCAATCTGATCTTTAAAGTGCCCTGTCTCACTTGTATCAATGCTTCTTCCGTTGATAAGAATAGATGTTCCAAAATAATTGGTAATCTGCATCATAATACAAAACAATAAAACCAGTACGGACAATAAACTTCCCAACCTTAAGTACGTCCTCAATAATTCCTCTGGGATAAACTTTGGTTTGGCCTACTATCTGGGATACCACAAAATATGGTCTCCTCATCCCTAAACCCATAGTGTTGAAAATTGACCATGGACCACATTGTTGTCTCCATTTTATGTAGGGAGGGGGATACTCCCTGGGTCCTTAAGCTTCTTAGGCATTTTCCCATCACGATAGAGCTGCATTCCTTAGCAAGTGCCATGGTATCAACATCTTATAGTTTGATCTTACTAGTCACCACATCTTTCAAGAACTTAGCTTAATACCTCAAAATATTATAAAAATATTTCTAGCTCCTAGACACATGTTTACAGGGGTTTAAAGCATTAATTTCACAACAAGTATAAAGGACTTAGCCATTTTTAGACCCCAAGATTTTGAGGAGTTTATTTTTGGCATTCCCGAGATTGAAACATCGAAATATGATTTGAAATTTATTTAAGGATATTAAAAAGGTCATCTAAGAGAGTTTAGGTATTTTGGAATAGGTTTGGTGTGTTTTGGTCCTCGGAGACAAAATGCCTCCCCATTTTTGACATGTCACAGAGGCTGGATATTTGTGATAGCCTCTGTGCCACTGAGGTTAGTCTATGTAATAATCTTTATGTCACGGGGCTAGCCTCCGTGATAGCCTCCATGACATGGAGGCTGTGTTTTCTTGTATTCTTAATTAAGGGTCCGATGGGGCATTTTGGTCTTTCCCTTCACCCCAAATGCCCAATTAATGAAATAAAACCCTGAGAGGGGAATAAATTGCCCCATTCTCCTTTAGTTATCATATGTAAACTTATCCACCTTTCTCAAGAACATAAACTTCAGGTTTCTCTTCAAGGATTCAAGGATTCAAGCATTCAAGTTCCAATTCTAGGCTTCTTCTTTAAGAATTCAAGAAATTAAGGTATGTGGGGTATTCATCAATAGGTTCCTTCCACCAATTGTGTCCCAAAATCCCTTTTTGTTCAAGTATGAATTTATTATCCTCTTTATGAAACTATCAACATTAACTATGAATTTAATCTATATTTTCTTAATAGTTTTGAATTCAAGCCATGTCAATAAGTTTCCCCATGTGAATTAGGCACTTTATGTTTTATATTCCAATCACTCATGTTATGTATAGTTGAAATCATGTTAAACTACCAATTCATTAATTAAACCATGTGATCATGTTATCCTTCCAAGTTTAACATATCCCCGTACCTAAAGAATATGGCTTCCATCAATTTAGATAAATGTGCTATGTTTGGGTCTCTGAAATATTACTTTCTGCCAGTGTTTAAAATAATGTTATCATATTTAAAGTGTCATTCAGTGCTGGTGGGTTATCCACACCCAATACTTATGTGTTTTTACATATATTTATTTTCAAGTAACAAGGCAGTCAAATCATAAATTTATGATCATATTCAGATTATCATGTCAATGATGAGCACTTACTAGTACAGTCCCATTTTATGTTAAGCAAATAATATTATCAATGTCATTCAATTAGGAGTAACACTTAGCACCAAGCGAACATAGGGATAGTGGCTCCCCCGTCAATTGGTCATGAGTCACTAGTTGAAGTCCTTAAGTTCCAGACCTATGATGCCACCATATATTATGAGGGGTCCCTCATCAGTTATACATAAGACCCCCTTCCTTCAGGACATCAGCCTTGTGGATCTAGATCATCAGTCATGTGTTGGAACCCCTGGAAAGGTTCTAATACCCTTCCAACTGGGGTTACAGGTTGGACCTCAATACTTTAGATTGGGTCATATTGGTTGTAGTTAGCTCCAAAAAATCTTAGTTTAGTATTCAGACTATATAAGATTTGTTTTACATGACCAAGTGTACAGTTTTTAGGCATTCTGTTACTTATGTTATATAGATTATTTTAGTTCATGATTTACTTGGTGTTACATTCCTTTTACATATTTTTGTATTCATATTTAGTGTCCATATATATTTCAGTTAGCCCCTACCTTATGTACCAGTATATTTAAAGTATTGACCACACTTTTTTTTATGCTATATTGAGTTCACAATATAGGTTCAGATGCTTAGTTCCCTGATCGCCCTAAGCTAGATCAAACCCATTCAACAATAGTAGTGGTTAGTCCTTATCCAGTGAGGACAAGTTATGTTCAATATTTTTTTATTTCAGTCACTCAATGTTAGTTGGGGGTTTGTCCCATCAACTTCATATGTCTCAGAGCCATTTAAACTAGATACTTTAAATATTTAGATGTTTAGATATTCAGATTTATTTTTAGTAGTTTTTATCAGTTGTTAAAACATGTTGGTATTTGTTTTAGTATTATATTTTGACAGTAATTAGATCAGTTCAGCTTTTGCATATAAAAGTTTATTATCATTCAACTCTGTCCTCACAATAGGTACCAGATCATGAGCTATCTTGGGGTCACTTGTGGCCTTAATTGTCATGTCACGGCTAGGGGGTAGCCTCGGGTCATGACAAAACATAGTATCAGAGCCTAAGTTATTAAAATATCTAAGAGTATTTAAAAGCTGGATTGAGTAGAGTCTTGTGCATGGGTTTGGATCATGCCACACTTAAGGGAAATAGGATATGAGACATTTTAGGAGAAGTTTCCCTTCTTTCAGTATTCATGTCATACAAAAGTGTATGAGATATTGAATTTTCTCTTTCTTACTTGTCCTTTATCCGAATATAGAAAATTCCCTCCAAAATAAACAACGGAAGGAGAAATGGTGATCAACCTACACCACCACCTGTTTAGAAAGATCCCTTAAATGATCATGTTTCCCGCATTTCAGGGATGATTTTATAGCTTTAGCAAATTTTGTGGCTACTTATAATGACCAGAACATTCTTTCCCCAGTAAATCCAGTAGAGAATATAGTTGTAGCTAGGTTTTAAGACTTTACTCATTTGAATCCTCTATTGTTTTCTGGATCTAAGTCTAAGGAGGATCCACAGGAGTTTTTGGATGGTGTGCAGAAAGTGACAGAGATTATGAGTGTCGCTTTGAGTAAAAGTGCTAACTTAGCTGCCTATCAGCTACAAGGAGTAGCTCATAATTGGTTTAACAAGTTTAAGAAGGATAGAAGTGTTGAGGCAAGGCCTATAGAATGGGAGGAGTTCTTCATGAGGTTCTTAGACTGATTCTTCCCACTTGAGTTAAGGGAGGCTAAGGTGCAGAAGTTTATATATTTGTAGTGGGTTAGCATGAGTGTGAAAGAGTATTCACTCAAGTTCACCTAGTTGGAAAGCTATACTCTGACTATAGTGTCCAATTCTAGGTCTAGGATGAGTAAGTTCATGTCGGGAGTTTTTAAGGAAGTGCTCATGAAGTGCAGGACAGTTATGTTGCTCAAGGATATGGATCTCTCTAATTTGATGGTCCATGCTTAGAAGATTAAGGAGGAGAATCATAAGAATAAAAAAAAAGGAGAATAAGAAGGCCAGAATAGGTAGCTTCAACTTTTCTCAATAGAGGTTTGACGGCAGAAATTTTTATATGTTCTATAAAAAATTCTCACCTTCAGCCCCATCTTCAGCCAGTACATTAGTTCCTAAGTTTAGGAAGGACAGTTGGGATAGAGCACCAAGCTCTATGTCCCATGGTAGTGTAAATAGTTTTCGTACCAATCTGCTTCACATGAAGTGTGGTATGAATTATTAGGATGAGTGTATAATAGGTAGTGATGGGTATTTTGGATTTAGCAAGTAAGGACATAGCATGAGGGAATGTCCATTAGGTATGTAGATGGGTAGAAATGATTGTCAACAGGGCTAGGCTAATTCTTGAGCTTCCCTAGTAGGCCGCCCTAGTCAGTAGGGTACCACCCCTAGTGCCACTAGTGTACAACATCAGAACTAACTTTATGCTCTCCAGACTTGACATAAATAGGAAAGTTCTCCTGATATGGTTATGGGTACGTTACAAGTGTTCCATCTCCATGTTTATACATTGTGAGACCCCCGGAGGTTCACTTTCCTGTGTGACACCTTATATAGCTGTAGACATCGGAGTTAGTACCGATATATTAAAAGAGTCTTTCTTAGTTTCTACCCAAGTGGGCAATTTTATTATAGCCATACGGGTATATAGAAAAATGCGTAGTCACAATGTCTCAGAACGTTACTTCAATTGACCTTGTAGAGTTAGAAATGGCAGATTGGCTCCATTCCTGTTATGCATTAGGTGATTGTAGAAAATGAATTGTTCAATTCGAGTTTCTTAATGAGTCTGTTACTGAATGAAGGGGTAGTACTTCAGTGCCTAAGGGTCAGTTTGTTTCCTATATTAAGGAGAGGAAAATAATGTCCAAGGGATGTATTTACCATCTCATCCAAGTCAAAGACTCCAATTCTGAACTCAGAGTCTTATGTCAGTTCCATTAGTGAATAAATTTCTACAAGTGTTCCTTAAAGATCTTCACAAAGTTCCTCCCGAATAGGAAATTGACTTTAAAGTAGATCTCCCTCCAGATACCCAACCAATCTCAATTCCACCATACAGAATGGCTCAAAAGAGCTTAAGAAATTGAAGGAATAGTTGAAAGAAGTCGTAAATATGTTTTTTATCATGCCTAGTATTTCTCCATAGGGGGCTCCAGTCCTCTTCATATGCAAGAAAGAGGTACCCTCCAAATGTTCATTGACTACCATTAGTTGAACAAAGTCACAATTAAGATTAAGTATCCTTTCCCCAGGATTGACGACTTGTTCGACCAACTTCAGGGTGCAAGCTATTTCTCTAAGATAGACCTCAGATCCGGCTATCATCATCTTAGAGTCAAAGAATGTGATATCCCAAAGATAGCCTTCAAAACATGGTATGGTAACTTCAAATTCCTAGTTATATTTTTTGGACTGACGAATGTTCCTGCAGCTTTTATGGACTTAATGAACAGGGTGTTTAAGCAATACTTGGTCATGTTCATCATAGTCTTCATAGATGATATCCTCGTCTATTCTCATAGTGACGGTGATCATGCAGACTATTTGAGGGTTATTTTCCAAACCCGTAAAGATCATGAGTTATTTGCAAAGTTTAGTAAATGAAAATTCTATATGTGATCAATAGCTTTCCTTAGTTACATCATTTCCTATGATGGCATTTTAGTCGATCCTCAAAAGATCAATGTAGTAATAAACTGGCCTAGACCCATCACTCCATCAGATATCAGGAATTTCTTAGGTTTGGCTGTTACTATAGATGGTTTGTTGAAAGGTTTTATTCTATTGTTTCTCCCGTGTCCATACTGGTTCAAAAGAAAGATAAATTTCAATGGTCAGACTCCTTCGAGAAGATTTTCCAGGAGTTGAAGACTTCACTAACTTTTACTCCAGTATTGACTTTACTCGATAGAACTAATGGGTTTGTAATTTATTGTGATGTTTCTAGAGTTGATCTTAGTTGTGTGTTAATGCAGCAAGGTAAGGTCATAGCATATGCCTCTAGACAACTAAACCCTATAAGAATAATTATCCAACCCATGACATTGAGTTAGTACTAGTTGACTTTGCCTTATAGATTTAGAGACATTAGATTTATAGGGTTCATGATGACATGTTCATGGATCATAAGAGTTTACAGTATCTGTTCGCATAGAAAAAACCTGAATCTTTGTCTTACAAGGTAGCTTGAATTGTTGAAAAACTATGATATGAGTGTGTTGTACCATCCGAGTAAGGCCAATATATTGGTGGATGTCCTTAGTAGACTGTCCCTTTTAAGTTTTAGGGTGTCGCGTTACTGTCCCTTACCCTGATCCCAATTAACTATCACCTTTTGAGTCTCAAGTTATTAGATGGAAGCTAACGATCATTCACTATATTCCATTGTACTGCAACAAATCGACCATTAACTCCCAAATTACTATTGTCTTAATCATTTCCTAGTCACATATCATCTTTTGGAGTAAGAAGCAATATCTAGGCAAGATCCTAATATGTGCACCTATTAAGAATTCAACCTTATCTAAGATAAAGCAATGCATGCTATGGGTATTGGTTTATATCAACAATCGCACATTCCCAACTTTATCAATTCACCCGTGTTTCCACAACCCTAGCTATGGATTTTAGCCACTCATCATTGTGAGTAAATCAATAACATTAATATTGGAAAGCAAAGATGAAATCACAATGATAAGATTAAAGAAAAACCACAACCGTAAACTGGATAATCAATCAACATCAATACTATAAAATCCCAAGATCAAAGATGGCTCTTGAAATCAAAATAAATTTCTAAGTGTTAAAAGTGTGTAAATCTTACTAAAAAGTACATAAGGGGTATTTATAGTACAAGAGAAAACCCTAAAAACTAACCTTGGACAAAATAGGAGAAAATAGGGTCAGTAGTGACTTGCTCCCGGTATCTGTAGTCTGGCAAGGCGCAGGTGGCACTTGCGGTCTGGCACAGGGCGCAAGTACAGATCATAGGCAGTTGATGGCCAATTTCATGCAAGTCAGCTCTTGGGATTTTAGGATTTCTAGTACCTGCTTTGTCTACATACGGTGCGTAGGTGTAAATGCAACACATAGGTTGACTTAGTTTGTGTCGGGAGTCATGTTTTCAGTTTTTCTTTGAATCTCGAACATGCATTGATCACGATCAAGCCAAAAACATTCAAATAATTCATAATCACTCCAAAAGTGGCAAAAAGCACCTTTTCCATCCTTTTTATGAACTTATTATCCAAAACATGATTTCCTACAAAACATACCCAAAATGGATCATATCTAAAAAAGAGGCCTCAAAAACTGGCATATTTTGCTCACTTTAAGCATTAAAAGTGCTATATTTCAATAGCACATCAACACACTCAACTTATAATGTTTACATGTCCTCAGGAAACAAAAAGAAAACAAAATAAAAATGATGCTTAACTAAGAGAATATAAGATAATCAAAGCAGTCAGCCGTCACATTAAGTTTAAATCATAACATCTCCTTCCATGACTTTTCAAAACTAACTATGTATGAACAAAAAGCACAACAATGTGACACAAAGGAATCAAGGTATGGAAACTACATTATCAATAAGCAAGCACTCATATGTACAAATTACACAACCAGAAATAAACAGATAGCTAGCAACATGACTCAAGTGCCCTCACAACAAGAATGTCTTACTCACTCCTATGAAATCATACATGTCAATGCAGGGATAGTTAAGAGACTCTCATACTCAACTAAGAAGTTCCAGTCAATCTATGTCAAATACCATAGGCTTGCCCTTATTTTATTTACCTTAGCATCCAGATAGTAAAGTCGAGATCACTATAGAACTTTTCTTGGCTTGTAATGTAGGCTTGGGGGCTGTTTTTATAGATATAGACATTTAAAGTGACTAAGCCACCTTGTCAGTATGCTAACTTTGGGGTCTAACTTACTAGACATTTTCCTTTTAATTCCACCTTTATTTCTCTCTTTTGTTCTTATATTGCACATTCAGGTTGGGTGTGCTCTTTTATTCTTTCTCTTTTGCTTTATTTTTCACAATTTTTTCCCCTCTTTACCACACCCAACCCTACTTTCTTTTTCTCCTATTTTACCATTCTTCGTACCCATTTTACACTATGCATTCCAATAATAGGCACCCTCAAATTAGGATTTTTGCTAATATTGAGGTCCATACTTTCCAAGGAGGAATAGGGCCAAAATAAGTAAATTGTGACACAAATGGGAAGGTAAATGGTTAAAACAACAAAAATAGGCTTAGAAGGCTCAAAATAGGGATCAAGGGATATCATTCGCACATGGAAGGTCATTTAGGATAAAAGTGGACTAGAATAAAAAATGCCCTATCATCCTTTCCTAACTGACTATCCTTAAACCTAGGAAAGACTAACGAGGGAAGTTCCAAATTTATTATACAAGGGGAACTAGGTAGTATCTCACACTCACTTGTACAGAGGCACTATCACCAACTACTATATATTCAGTTCATGCAATTGTTAGCAAATGATTATCATGTCCCTAATACTAATAATATAACAAGATCTATAAATTTCACATATATGTACATCAACACAGTTCTAAAACATGAATTTTTTTAGGGTTATAAAAAATTAGTCAAAATTAGACTACTGCCCCAAATACTCAAAAATCTCCTAATTACATAAAGCATCACAATACGAAGAAAAACACAATACGGCACATAATTATCCTAGACATGTTGGTTCTATAATTATATCGTAAATGACATGAAAAGAATCACGACAATAAAACTCACGGCAACATAGTATGCCCACCCAACTAAAAACTATACACTGTTCTTAATGCTCTAAAACAAAATGAAACATAGGGAAGTGAGAGCATAATTGGGATGCGCTAAGTGCCCAAGTCAGGAGCCTCCTTAGATGAGGGCATATAAGGTATCGGAGGTGGTGGCGGTGACAGTGCACTACTGGATGATGCACCCACTGCTATAGCATCATGCCTCTGCCTATCTATGAATATAGTCTCCAAATAATCATGTCTAGCCTTTTTAAAAGCCATCTCCGTTATCCTAATAGGGTCCTACAAATCATGTAAGTAACCTATCTTAGTCTAAACTATCATGACCACCTCATCATCCTCCGTAAATAAGTTAAAATATTTTGATGCATGCAGAGGTGATATCTGGACTATATAGGGTATCATTGAGGGAGTAGCTTCTACACAGCTCTCTATGAGATAGCATACCTCTGCTCGTAGGATATCAAATCCTCTCAACCCATCTATCCATCTCATCAATTAGTGTTTGAAAATTGACATGTACATCTCACTGTGCGGCTCTTTGAGCAGCCTCTCATCTAGCCTCGGTCTACTAAAATCTAGTCCTGACCGCTGATCTTATTTTCCCAAAGAGGGTAGTTATCATATTCTCTACAACCTTTAACCGAGAGGTTGTAGCCCTCTGGCTATCCACTAGGCTCTGTAAAAACTTACTTGATACAGTAACCATACCTGTTGCAGGAGCTATACTGGATAGGCGAGTAGGCTCTGTAGATGCACTCATCGGCTCTACGGTAAAAGTTGGGGCTAAAGAAGAAGTAGCCTATGTCCCCTCGCCTTGAGTACTTGAATCCAGAGCATCTCTCTACTTACCTATCTCTACATCTACACCAACACCCACATCATCTATATATATCTCATCAGGTGCTGCAAAAACTACTAGTCTCTTAGTCCAAGAATATGGTGTTCTGCCTATTGCCTAGCTCTCCTTGAAGTGCCTGGATGTGATACACCCTTCATGGTCCTCTTCTATGTAGTCGAGGTGGAAGTTATCCTCTCATTAATACCTAGTAAATCAGGCACACCTGCCTTATCGCATAGCCTTGGGATCATACAAGGAAAATACAGGTTAGTTAGCTTACCAAAGGGTCTATCGTGTAGATCATACCTAAGGATGGAATCAAAATCAATAACATAACTAGAAATCAAGCAGGTAACTAATGAAGCTTCTTCCAACATCATTGAGTTATCTGAAGAATTGGGAAGTAGGCAGTATAATATCATCAACCACCAAAATTTGGCCTTTAGTGTCAACAGGCCCTTCTTGATCACAGCTTGCCTCTAAATCCATAGGGCCTCATTACCCTGTGGTGAAATGTAGTTGGCAATCCACCTAGCTATGTCAACCCTCTCAACTTTGTGCTCAATATCCTGTATAATTTGATAATCCCACGTGATCCTCAATTTGTGGTCACACTCTACTATAGATGCAGGTGTAATATAATCTAGGCCAAAGATGACTTTATGAATAGTCATTTCTCTAATATCAACTTTGACCCCTCTGACTAGTGTATGATCAAGTTATGTGTACCATAAAAATTTGATAAATCCTTGATGATAGTGAATGACAAGGACTAAGGTGGTTCTGTAATATGCATAAAACACCTGCACCATAGTCGGGCTATAAGAACCAAGTGTCCTAGTCATTAACCCTAGCTAATTCCTATTGAATGATGCCCTCAGCTGTGGTAGCTGCTCTAGCCCTGATAAGACGAATTGACGCTCCTCATAGATATATCTTGTAGGCTTTCCTAGCTCTCAGATAGTGCTATAAAGGTCATATATATGTTTTATCTCTTCCACACACCACCTCAGATATCCCTTCTTAGGAGGTGCATCTGGGAAATATACGGGTACGGGCGCCAGCTATACAATATGGGATGCATATATTGTACCCTCCTCAGAATGGAGTACCTCTGTCTATTGTGTATGAGTAGTGGTACTCTCCTCAGACTGGGGTACCACTGATGACTGCTCCTGTTTAACCTCCTCAGAAGAATCTTGGAACTCCTCCTCAGACTGGGGGTTCTGAACATCAGCTTGCGAAGTTGACTCAGACCTTGTCCCCTCATAATCATTAGGTGGGGAAATATGTGGTGGTGATATCCTTACGGACGTCATCCTTGGCTGGGCTACAGCTGAATAAGTAGCCTGGAAGCCAGTCCTCTCATGACTCTACGTATCACCGTAGCTGTAGGATCAACACGATACTGCCTCAGATACTCCTCCACTGAACTACCAACATTGAGAGACTCTGACCATCTCCATGAATCCCTAGCGTTCTTCACTTTAGGTTCCATATGAACATGACAAACTAGCTGTCAGATTTTAACAAAAGCGATGGATAGCAAAATTTGAAGATAAACTCAAAATTCAAAAAGTTTGAATTTTCCTAACTTTTAATACCTCTATAACCCTTTTGGAATCCCAACAAGCCCTATGCATACACACTAATAAATAATCATGACTTTCAAAGAAAACAAACATGTTCAACTCTTGGTATTACTTTCATTATTTCAAGTTCAACTTCCGATTAGGGCCTAGCTTAGAATTTTAATTTGAAATAAGGCCCTACATTATGATTTTAGGATACTTCAATGTTCCCTCATCCAAGTATGGTATTTTATATATATTTAGCAATGAAATACAAATATAAACTTGTTTCGACAATAAATAAACCAATATATAACCATTAGGAGCCAAGAAAGTTACCACTTATATAAAAATCCAGAAGAGAATAATGAAGAACTCAAGAAAAACCAAGGTTGAAACTTGTTTTTAGTGCAATTGGACAATTTGGTATCTCAAACAAGTGTCAATTTTTCCTTTTCTCAAGTATGGGGTTGCTTTATGTTTAAAGTGGGAAGTTTGAATTCAAAGAGAAAACTGAAGTTTTGAAGATTTGAATGTGTTAGAATGAGGGTAATAGTATTTCTATATAGGTGAGGGCTGTAATAGGTCATATTAAATGTTAGTCGACCCAAATTTTATTTAAAAAGTTGTCCCAAATTTTTACGTACTCGCAGGTTGTACCCGCTCCCTGTACCCGCGGCCAGGTCATGGTCACAAGTAGCACGTGCAGCTCATAATTGCTGGGCCAAAATTTTTGGCCTATTTTTACGCAACTCAATCTTGGCGTGTTGACAGGTTTTAGGATACTTATGGTCCTACAACCTAAGTTTTAGGCCCCAAAAGTAAAATAAGATGCCAAAGTCCATAACTTACCATTTTTCATCCTCAAAATTTCAACCTTTCTATTTTTTTCTAAACTTAGCATATTGAACTTGTGCCCATGATGGGCTGATCACACAGTCCACTTGACTGGAAATTGATGAATGTAGCAATGTTTACCGTATTCTGTGTAAGGTCCAAAATCTAAAAACCTATTAAAACAAAAACAACAAAAATGTAAACACTAAAATATAGTGGGTTTTCTCTGACTCGGCACTTGACATAATGTCGTGGCATGACGCGGCTATCTTGGTTACTCAAACTACACCAAAAATCCCATGGGTTACCTCCAATATATTGCTTCACTTAATGTTGTGGCAGAACGTGGATAACTTGATTACTCAGAATTCATTAAGATACCCATAGGAATATCCTCTAGGGTTATCCATGCAATAAATTACGTATACTACACTCATATCGATTGGATTATTTATGGACTTTTGGATATTAAATATCACCTCCTCACCGTTGACTCAGAATTTTAGCTCACCCTTCTACATGTCAGCCATAGCTCTTCCTGTGTCTATGAATGGTCTTCCTAAAATAATAGGCATCCTAGTGTCAACCTAAAATTCCATGATGACAAATTCAGTCGGGAAAATAAATTAGTCCACCCTAACAATCACATCAAAAGAAATCCCCACAGGCTTCTTCACTGCATGGCTAACCATCTATATCTACATCAAAGATAGTTCCAAAGGGTTCAAGCATATTTCTTTGAAGATGGCTAGCGACATCAAATTAATGATGGACCCTAAATCATACAAGGCTCGGGAAAATTTGGATAACCTAATAAGGCATGGTATAGTTAATTCTCTGGGGTCATTTTTTTCTGAGCCAAAGAACTAGCCGTGATTGCACTATAGTGGTGCACACCCTCAACATCCTCAAAGTTGTTTCTTTCTTTCTTGTGACCAACTGTTTTATGAACCTGGCTTATCCAAGCATATACTCTAATGTCTGAAGTAGAGGTATGTTCAAGCTCAATTCTCTCAATATTTCAATTACCTATTTGAACTTACCTTCCTCTTTCTTCTGTATTAGTCGCTGTGAAAAAGGTGGGGGTGTCTCAAAATCTATCTTACTTCTATCTCAATGATCGGATCCTTACTTTTATCTTTAGCAACTGTACCTCTATCACCTGTTAACTTCTCAGAATCGGTAGTAGGTATCTCATATCAACAACTTCTGTAGCAGGTAATGGGTGATCCATAGGAGTGGCACCACTTCTTGTGGTAATAGTAAGTACGTGACTGGCGTTTTTCAAATTTTGCACTGTGTTGCATGGAAGGGTACTTGGCTATCTTTGGGTCAGAGTTTTTGATATCTACTCAATTTGGTACTCCAACTGTTTGATAAAAGTGGCATGTGACTCATTCTTCTAGGTCAATCCTGAAACAACCTTAATGTCCTTAAGGTTGGTCTCCTGATTTTCCTAACTTTCATAATTTAGTGAGCATCTCTTCCATTTGAGACTTTCCATCACATCTACTAGCTAGAATGTATCTATCTCCCTTTTCTGTGTAGTCATCCTTCTTCTTCTAGTAACCATATCACTCTCTGGTATGGTCTCTGTACCTATCATAATAGTTCCAACATTGGTTCCCTTGCCATTGTGCTCAGAAACCCGCTATCTAACAATCTAGATATTAGCTTTCTCTTCCAATTTAGACTCATATGTTTTGGAAGCTAACCCCTATACTGCTACTGCATTCACTTTCTCAGAATTTGCTGTAGTAAACTATTTTTCTAACACCCCTAAATAAGTCCTAAGTAACACAATGTCTTGAGCCACTGATCACCGGAAGCACCAATAGCAAAAGTACCAGATCCCCTCTCAGCCTCTCAAGTTTTCCACCCTCGATTAGTGAGTAATGTTCTATATAACTTCTCGTAAGCTTCCTCCCAACGTAGTCTCATAAAAGCTCCTCTAGAGATGGTGTCTACTATGGCTCTAGAACTGATGGACAGGGCTCTATAGAATACCTCTGATAAGTTTTTCCCTGATAACTAATGGTTTGGTACCAAGCTCAGCTTCTTCTTAACCGTGAACATACCTCGTACATGGATGTTAACTACAGCTTCCTGAAATTATAGATCTTATACTTAATCTGTAATAACCTAGATAGAGGAAAGAACCTAGTTAAGAAATGCCTACGCAACTCGTTCCAAATTGTGATACAGCCTTTGGCGACTCCCCTAACCATAAAGATGATTTTTCTGTAAGTAAGAAGGGGGAAAGCCTCAGTCTAAGTGCATCCTAATTTACCCATGGATTGGTATACGATTTACAGATCCCAAGGAAATTTGCAAGGTGCAAGTTTGCATCATCGTTAGGCAATCCTGTAAACACACCATTCAAATTTAAAAGTTGTATCATGGAACTTGTGATGTCAAATTTGATACCTAGGGAAAAAATAGGAGGCACTACGGCTCCAGTCTATGTCTGCTCAACATATACCATATCGCTGCGTATACTGATATGTTGAAATAAATTGATCACAGGCACCTCTAGCTTTATTTTGATTCCCACTGAGTGTTACTCGGTGTTTGTTGCTTGTCTCTATTCAGCTAGATCCGTATCCCTATCTATCGTCTAAGCTTCTTTCGCTGCTCTCTTTTTAGCTTTAGTTTATGCTACAAGCTCACTAGTAGGACGATCAACAATGCATTGTACTCCTTCGACAAGAGGTACAATATCACAGACCCCTTTAGGATCATCAACTCTTTTTTGGCTCAGACATCCTACCAAGTGTTTGTAGGATCCTCCAAGGATTCAAATTCACTGGGAGTAAGGGATTTCCTCTACTCCATATACTAGGCATACACCTATGTATGCCCAACTAAGAACAAAAAGAAAAACTAAAAACCTAAAAATCGTAATAACCTCCATCCATAAATCAATACCGTGTTCCCCAACAATAGCGTTAATTTCTTGATGACGTTGAAGAAACACCTCCTTTTAAATAATGGTACAGTTGTTGTCAAGATATAGTAACCCAATTAAGGTTGATGTTGAATCCCAAAGGAATACGTGGTTTGACAGATCTTAGTGGTTACGGTCTATGGGAAAAAAAAAAGAAAGTAAATGGGGGCCTTTATTTGTAGTCGTGTCGAACAAAGAACAATATTAACTTAGTTGAAAATAAGTAGTAAGTGAACACTAGGATTATGTTCCCACTGCCGTCTCAACTCCATAGGTTTCTTGTGCGTTATTGAACCAACCCAATGCCTTGCTTGCAGAAGCAATAAGTTTTATTCCTCCTACAGTCTTTTGGGCAAGTACGAGGATTTCACCCTTCAACTTTTGAGTCTTAGGATGTCGCGTTACTAATCCTTACCCTGATCAAAGTTAACTCTTGCCTTTTGAGCCTCAAGTTATTTGATAGAAGCTAACGATCATTCACTATAATCTGTTGTACTGTAATGGATTGACCATTAACTCCCAAATTACTATTGTTTTTTTCTTTTCCTAGTCACTACTACTCTTGTAGAGTAAGTAGAAATATATAAGTGGGATCCTAATGTGTGAACCCATTAAGAACTCAATCATGTTGATGATAAAGTAATACATGTCATGGATATTGGTTTATATCAATAATCACACATCCACTACTTCGTTAACTCTCCAGGGTCTCCATAACCCTAGCTATGTGTTTTAGCCGCTTATGATTGTGAAGAAAAAAATAACATTCATGTTGGAAAGCAAAGATAAAATCAAAATGATAAGATAAATGATAACCCAGAGCTGTAAACTGAATAATCAATCAAAGTCAATACACTAAAATCCCAAGATCAAAGATAGATCTTGAAATCAAAATATCTTTCTAACTGTTATGTTTGTAACCCTTACTAAAAGTGAATAAGGGGTATTTATAGTACAAGAGAAAACCCTGAAAACTAAGCTAGGACGAAATAGGAGAAAATAGGGTCAGTGGCCACCTGTTCCCGGTATTTGCAGTCTGGCAGGACACAAGTGGCACCTCTAGATTGGAACAGGGCCCAGGTGCAGACTACTGGTAGTAGATGGCCAATTTTCTACACGTCAACTCTCGAGATTTTGGGATTTCTAGGACCCGCTTTGTCTACAAGTGGTCTGTAGGTGTACATACTGTCCGTAGGTTGATTTTATAGGTCGGGAGTTAGTTTTTCAGCTTTTCTTTGAATATCGAACATGTATTGATCACGATCAAGTTGGAAAATATACAAATTATCCATAATCTTCTTAAAAGTGTCCAAAAGCACCTTTTTCACCTTTTCACAAACTTATCATCCAAAACATGATTTCCTACAAAATATACTAAAAAAAAAAATCATATATAACAAAAAGGCCTCAGAAACATACATCTTTTCCTCATTTTTAAGCATCGAAAGTGCTATATTGCTATAGCACATCAATCACTGGTACTTGAAGAAGACTCTGCCCCTTCTTATACTGAGTTAAGACTAATCGTCATCACTAAAAACCCTTTTTCTCCCTCATAAGGTGGGGAGGAATAGAAAAGTATGGTGATAATATTTGGATCTTCATACTGGATCCAATCCAGATAACATTAGCTGGAGGAAAATAGGGCTCAGACTGAGATAGAGGCTGAGAGCCTAGCTGAATGACATCTTTGGCTACTTCTTTCTCTGACCCTAGTCATAAACCTAGAATGAGGCCAAGGGCATACTATTTATGGGGTATTCCTCTATGGATCCATTCTATTTGGGAGACTGATCTGTCAATATGGACTGCACTCCCTTCTTTGGTGTAGCTATGGGTGCTATAGTACCTATAAAGAAAAGTGTCAACTTGATTTATAGTAATAGACAAAAAAAGAAAATGTCACGACCTAAAAACTAAGGGTCATGATGGCATTTGATGCGACAAACCTTGACAAGTAAGCCTATAAGCCAAACTTATATAAAATAATAAAACAACACCAAAACCCAAGGTAAGACTTCTAGAATGAAGTCGAACATCACATACATAATATGAGAAGAAAATACATAGCAATCATACCATAAATCACCCTAAAATCTGGTGTTATGGTGTAAGAACCAACTAAGTACATCTCCAAGTCAAAATATAAAACTAATAGTTTAAAAGGGAACATAATTTACCTCTAAATATGAAAACAAGACATTAACTAAACAAGAGAAGGCAGCAGATCAACTCTAGAAGCATAGAATGATCGGTACCTCAAAAATACTCCAAGAACTACAAAAATCAGCTACCGTGTGGAACACACATACCTTAATCAGCATTAAAAGGGCGCAGTAGGGGAGCGTACGATCCACTTGTATTTAGTAGGTATGATATGTCGACTGAGCAAAGTAGAAAATAAAGTATATAAAGGGGACACTATGGGCATATCATACCCTGAGTTATGCTCCCAGGGTAGGACCCATGAGGGATTTGTCAACCCATATACAATCCAATAACCAATACCAATCCAATATCCATAACTTTTCTCTGACACATATATCAGCAGATGGTTTTTAGAGATGTCATATTTTCAATAATAAAATCCAATATTTCCACAGTGGTACAAAAATGAGAATTTCCAATTCTAAAATATATAGCAAGCACGTGTGCCATAGTCCACTCAATAAGATAACCATCCATGATCTAACATAATCCATGTACCAATAGAGTAAGATATACCATAATATGCCATTGATACCACATAAATCCCAACTTAAACAATTTCTACCAAGAAAAAAACAACAAATTACATAAATACTAGGCCACCAACATCATATAAGACCCCACACAGTTACACATAGAAAATAATGTCTCAAAACCACCAAATAACAACAACATAGGCCCCAAGACAGGTACAAAACAATAACAAAATCATTTTCATAATTAGTTCCGCACACATAATATGCTTTTAGATCAATATTAACTAAACAACCTAGTCTGAAGAAAGCTAAGCCATAACCTATGTCAAAAAAAGAAAAAATAGATCTAAAAGCCTTCAACACGGAGCCTTTCACTAGTGAATGGGTTCCAAATAAACTAGAACACACAAATATAAAATTTGTGCATCGAAAGAAAGCCAACAATACCTGTATTGCCTATTTTAGGTTGGGTTAAAGTAGACCCTCGAAATGGCTTTTTTAAAAAAAAAGGTAAAACCAACATTTTGGTTTAAATATATATTACCCATGATTAAAGGAACCCATAAGATAACTGAAGTAAAAATGAGTTGGAATTGGGTTTTGAATTAAAGAATTACTAATTTAGGCCTTCCGAGCTAAAATTCCCAAATTACGCTCTTGAAATTGAGTTTTAACAAGCTTTAAATGACAAGTATCAAATAAAATTAATTGAAATAGGGATTTGGAGCTTAACCAAGCTTGAAAATGGAAGAAACTTCCAAAAAAATCTAAATCCAAAGCTCAAAGTATCAAAAATGGTTTAAACTGAGAAATGGGTACATAAACAACCCAGCCATCGCTTAAGCAAACACTGGGTTGATTAAGAAACTATCACTTAAGCATTCAAGTTCTGCTTAAGTAACACTTGAAAAGGTCTGCATCTATCATTTAAGCAGTCTAAATCTTGCTTAAGCGGCATTCGCTTAAGCGGAGAGAGTCCCATAAGTGATACTCGGGTGTAAAGCCAGGTCACCTAAGAGACCGACTGGCTACTTAAGCGGCCTCCACTTAAGAGATACTTGTGTCTGTTAAGTGGGTACACTAGTTGAGTGGTGCATCAGCTGGAGACTTAGCGTGCTATTCATCAAGAATCTCGAGAATACAAATGAACTATGATACCCTACTAAATTTGATGATCCAGTCTTAATGGCAATATCAGAATTTCAAAAAAATGTCATTTTCACAAATTTGGACCTCGAGACCCATTTTTATAACTTTTCGAACCAATGGTCAAAATGATATACCAAAGCCATAAAGTCACACCAACCATATTACCAACCTAAATTCAATGTTCCATATATGCTGGCATAGTCCATTTTTTCATCCGACACACATAATATTAAATATTGACCAAAGTCAACTAATAAGCCTTTTTAACCTCCAAAAACCATAAAATCACACAAATTACATCAAAATGCATTGGAAACCATGTCAATCCTCCCCACACCAAATAAATACCACAAAGCAACCATGAGGAGTGGTAAAATGGTCAAATTAGAAAAAAATGAAAAATTCACAAAAATAACAAAAAATCAAGTCATTACATCATCAACCACTAAAAATCTAGTTCATCCTTGACCTAAAGGCAAAGGAATTACCTGAATCATCAAAAATTGAAGAAAACTACCATGTATATTGGACTAGACCTCCCAAATAGCCTTATCTATAGGTCAATGTCTGACAATGCATGGAAACACGACACTTTTAATGCTTAAACTGTGGACTTACGCATTAACTTAGGGTATTTTGTTATATATATGAACTTTGGTGTAAATTGCAAGTAAAATAGGTTTATAACAATATTTTAATGAAAAGAAGAGAAAAAGATCAAACAAAACCAAATATGATCAGTATATGAGTCTGCCTTGGAGTTGTAACCATTCGATACGACTCGTAGGCTAAATTGTGTGAGGAATAAAACCAAAACCCAAATCGAGAAACTAAGTATGAGGAAGATACGACTCAAGTATCCTAATCATAAGCTAGGATATGAGTCATATACTGAAGTCGTGAGCATCACAGAATCAAAGCTACTACCCATGAATAGAAGTATCAGAATGATACAAGTTGGAATTCTAAGTACGGCTCATATAGGGTTGTCGTATCCTAACCAGTGTTCAAGACCTAAAAAGACTGAAGTCCCAGGTGGATACGGATCAAGGACACAAGTTGTATATGTAGCTATGACTCATAAGATGGAAACATAAGATGAATAAAGAGTTGAAGTTATGGGAAAATTAGACATTGGACTAGTTATGACTAGGCAGGGTATGACTCATAAGCAGAGGATACAAGTGACGACGGAGTCATACCAATTGCCAACTTAACTTTACCTTTCCCATTTTCAATAGGATTTTTATGTTATTTTGAGATACTATAAATACCCTAGGGTTTATCTTTTATTAGGTTATACGTTGTGACATTAATTTGCATGTAATTACTTATTATTACATTATTTCTTGAGATTTTAATGTTTTATTCAATTAAAAACGTTGGACTTTATTCATCTTCTTCTTGTGAAATTGATTTTATGTATTATTCACTGATAATCATGATTTCTTGCACAAACATGAGTGGTTAATCTCCTCAGCTACAATTGTGGGAACCCTGGTGGATTAGCTATATAGAGATAAGATTCAATTGATCTGCAGTTTCTGTATGTATCTTAATTCTCCTTTGTAATAATTATCCTCAAGTAGCTATAGACACTTGAGATACCTTGTATTCGCATCCATTAGATAACCAAGAAGCTTGCGATTGGGTTACAAGGATTAAGATAGCTGTATGATAACCAAGTATAACTGGGGTTATAACAAGGGGCAATAAGGCAACACTTTGAGACTATAACCAAGTCAACAGGTAAAATTTATCTTCTGGATAATAACTAACTTGTAGATTTTTCCTGCAAAACAATTGAATAAATATGTTGAACATGAGAAATTTATGTAGTTCAGAAGCCAGGGGGAACACATTCCTAGCGGTCATATTATATTGATTTCGACTAAACAATACTCAAGAATTGGTTACCATTTGTTACTAATAATAAAATCCCCCCCCCCCCTTATTTACTTTCCTATACTGCTCATAGATTACATTAAGGCTAGTAACTATTCACGTCTTTATTGTGGAATCGACCCCAAACTTTTTGGGTTACTATATTTATAATCGACCATATTATACTTCTAGTAGAGGTGAAGTTTTCGGCGACATCAAATCTTGGCGTCGTTGCCAGGGAATATGGATTGAACTATGAATTAAATTGGTAAAGTTCACGGGTTTTAAATTTTTTATTTTTTGTTTGGTTATACGTCGGTGTATGCCAAGTACTAGGAGTAGAGGTAGTCCCTTACTCTTTTTTGATCCAGAACCTGAGAGAATCCTTCAAACACCAAGAAGGATGGAAGAATAATTTCATGATGGGGGTTCAGGATCCCCCACCTATGGATCAAAATATGGCACTCCCGCATGATCTAATTGATCCATAATAAATTATAAAATTACAAACACAGCAACTATCGGAGCAAGAATGTAGAAAAGCCGAACAAGCTAGAGCTATTGCAGAGGTAGGGGTAGCTTAGCAATATAGGCTAGTCAGACCTAGATAAGTTGTTGATCACTGAGTTCAGTGAGGTAGATCTCCGTTTATGTGGGATTATCAGAACTTAGACCAATGTGGGGATGAAGATTATAAATATCTGGTTATGTTGAGCCTGCAGAATTGGGAGTTATTATTCCTCCGGTATTAGCCCCTAATGTGAAGTTTGATATTACTAGTTCTATGTTCTAATTATTGAATCTGAAGGGTGTATTTTCTGGTGCAGCTAAGGATGATGCAAACATGCATCTTACAATTTTTTGGGGGATCTATAAACACTATAATACTCTAGGGGTAATCAGGAGATATTAAGATTAAGGTTGTTCCTATTTTCTTTGATGGGAGAAACATATTTATAGCTAGGAGAACTTCCTAGAGGATCTATCACCACTTGGAACAAGTTGAAGACAAAATTTTTTAACAGATTTTTCCCCTTGCACAAATGTTATTATTGAAGGACAAAATTTCCAATTTCAGATAACAACCTGTATAGTCCGTGTATGAGGCAAGTTTTGGTTCAAGAAGAACCTGAGCATGGTACCAAATCACAGAATTAGAGGATCTCTCTTTTCTGAGTTCTTATACAGATCATTGAATAAAAGTTCAAGAGCTATGATAGATACAATTTTAGGAGGAGCATTCATGCATCTTCATTGGGAAACTGCATAAGAAATGCTTGATGATATTGGGGTAACCAACAGAGGTTGGCATACTCCAGATTCTGAACAGAGTGGTGGTACATATGCTATTGGTCTATGAAATGCACATGGAACAACAAATGACATGGTAGCTTAAGAGGTCACAAACTTTGTATAGATATCGAGTTGTTCACAAAATAATTTATTTCAATGAATGCTGATAAAGTGAAAGTAGTTGCTACACAGGGGACAACATCCAACCCATTTGAAATTTAATATAAAGAAGAGGTATATTTCTTTGATCATAGGTAGGTGGATTTTCTAGATCAAAGGCACGAAAATTAAGGTTGAAACTATTATAATGATAGATATAGAGATAGAGATAATGATTGGCGATGTAAGGATGGCTATAAGGAGAAGAGTGACAAGTATATTCCACCTGAAAGTCAATATACAGAGTCCAAAATGGAGACATTTCTGGCAAAACTGGTCTAAGAGCAAGAAAGCCAAGAAAACTTCTTAAAGGATATCAAATTGGATCTAGCAGGATTGAACCTGAAAGTGAGTCACATGCTACAAAAATTAATTAGTTGGAGCAGCAATTTGGTTACATGTCAGCCTCAGTGAATCAGAGACAACCTAGCACTCTTCTAAGCAATACAGTGGTAAATCCCAGAAATGATAGTCAATTCCATACCATTACCACTCGTAGTGGTAAGGTTACTATAGATTCACCTGTACCCATAAATGATGATAAAAAAATAAGGAGGAGCCAGTTGATGTGGGGAGCAACAACAAGTAGAATAAAGAAAGAGAAAAGATTCCAAAACCTGTGCTGAAACCTATTCCAAGAACACGTCCTTCCTAACCATAAAGACTAAAAAAGCTACAATAAAAAGGTAAGTATCAAAATTTTTTATCTATGCTAAAATAATTAACTATCAACATATTGCTTGTAGAGGTATTAGAGTAGATTCCAAGTTATGCAAAATTTATGAAGGATTTGCTCCCCAAGAAGAGGTCAGTTACCTATAGGTCAGTAGATAATATTTATCATTGCAGTGCTATGATTACTAGATCTCTGGTAGAGAAGAAGAAGGACCCTGGCGCTTTCACAATATTGTGCACAATTAGGTCTTTTAACTTCACTTACACACTATGAGATTTAGGGGCTAACATCAATCTCATGCCCTTGGCCGTATTCAAGTAGTCAGGGTTGGGAGATCCTAAACCAACCACTATAAGACTAGTTATGGTTGACAGAACAGTAAAGAGGCCTATTGGTATTATTTATGATGTTTTGGTAAAAGTGTCTTCTTTTATATTTACTACTAATTTTATTATATTAGACTGTGAGGTGGACTTTCAAGTCCCTATTATCTTTGGAAGACCATTTTTGGCTACAGGTAGGATGATGATTAATCTAGAGAAAGGACAACTGATCCTGAGAATAAATGACAAATAAGTGACATTTAATGTATGCAAATCAATAAAGCAACCGGACAAATTGAGAGTAGTGTCTGTGATTGATGTGGATGATGAAGAGGAAGATTCATTCCATGATGTTGATGCAATGACTTTATGAAATGATGGTTCTAATGCAGTTGTTCCTGTTGAATAAATATTAGGTGTTGAGGCATTTACAATTATGATCATGAATTTTTATTCTGAAGGTATTGAGGTGTATGAGGAGCTGATAGTGCACTGCAAGGGATTGGTTATAACTATGCAGCAAAAAAGCTTGATTAATATTTGAAAAATAAAACTACTCCAGTAGCTCATACGTTTACTAAAGAACCATTGGTGTTAGAGTTGAAAGCCCTCCCATCTTCCTGAAAATATTCATTTTAGGGGCCAATAATACCTTATCGATTATTATTACAATTGATCTGAGACAGTTAGAAGTTGAAGCATTATTGTTAGTATTGCAGAATTTCAAGAGGGAAATTGGATGGCCCACTATAGATATTATTGGCATTCTACTTGGTTTGTGCACTAACAAAATTTCTATCATACCATAAGACCAAGAAAAGACCACCTTTACATGTCCTTATGGGACCTTTGCATTCAAAAAAATCGTGACCTAGATTCGTATCCATTCCAGAACCCAAGTAAGCTTTCAGGAAATACAAGTCAAAGTAATAACCCGTAAGCCTAGGAATAAGTCGTATACACCACTCGTACCCTGACTTACTAGATCAGATCTCAAGTTTTACCTAATCTAGGCCTATGATTTAAGGAGGAAAATTAGACTCGATAGGCCACCCAAGAACCCTAAATCGTACCTAAAATTTTCCACCCAAAATTTTGAACTTCAATCTGCAAAATCAAGTTGTTTCCAACTAAATCAAAGTACGAACAACTTTGAATCAGTCACTTAGGGCAAATTTTAACTCGAATTTGAGACCACTACGATTGAAAGTCAAAATCCTCCATTTTACACTGACCAACTAAGTGTTCAGCTTATTTTTTAGGTATTACAAAGTAAATTGAGTAATATATCTATGGTATTTATGGGTTAAGTATAATTTATTCATATATTAGGCATATTGATAGCATAATTTACATATTTGTGTTGAAACTTAAAAATGGGTATGAACTAGGGTTTAGAAATCTGTTTTAGGATGTTTATATATTGAAAATGCTAGATATAGCTGAATAAGGTAGTGGGTAGATTGGGAATTTCATCGGCGTCAAACTTTGAAAGTTGGACTTCAATATTTCAGTGGATACGGGACTCCTTACAACTCGTACCCACTATTATGGGTTTCATAATGAGACTTTACCCACTGACAACATGGAAATCTAACAAATTCAAAAGTTCTAGAATGGATACGACTCAGCCTTATGAGTCATATCCAGACCTTACAACTTGTATATATATCGTACCCACATGGAAAGAAAATAAATTGAACAACAATTTCTGACCAGCTTACGAATGTTGTTCACGAGTTGTAACTAGATGGTACAACTAGTAAGAATGAGTGGTAACCTAGTTAGTAAACAATGATCATGCACTATCTAGGATACGACTTAGGTATATGAGTCATACCCAATGGGTACGATTGATACCCATCACTCGTACCTAACTGGAATGTAATGCCCTGAGTCTGTACTCGGAACACTACATGATGCTAGCAACCCCGAAGGACCACTAGCTAACTCATGACTAGTACCTGCTCTGAGCACTGAATGATATAACAATGTAATGCTGATATTACTAAAATAAATGTTGAAGGTAGGCTGAAATCTCCATAAGGTTCATAACTAAAAACAATTACTAAATACTGAAAAATGAATACTGGGATATCTGTCTGAAATACTCTAGTCTGAAAGCCTCTAACTGTCTAAATTATGGAGTTGATGGGACAAGCCCCAAACTAAATCCGACTACTAAAACTTGTACTGAAATACTAAAATAATACTCTGTTCTCAAACTATGAAGACTCACCACTAAGTCTGTTGCTGATAGGCTAGGCTGCTGAGTACGGTCAGGAGCCCGTGCATCTGAACCTATGATATAAGACATCATAGCACTAAAGAAAGATATGTGTCAGTACTTTGAATATACTGGTATGCTAAGTAAGGTAGGCTGATATGCATGGGTTAATATGCATGAAATATAACTGACTAAGTAACATGAACATAACTGAATAAGAGAATATGCATGAATACATAAATTGTAACTGAGATAATGTTAACACTAGCTACTGGGTTCTGAATACTGATTACCTGATATCTGAGTTTACTAATACTGTAATACTGATAACTGAGTGACTATTCTAAAAGTCCTAATTCTATAGAACTGAACTGAGTTCTATACTGAGTTGGGTGACTATATCTGACAGTCCTAATTCTGTAGAACTGAACTGACTTCGATACTGAGACTGAAACTGAAACTGTAACTGTAGGAGGTAAACAACTAACTAACATTCCCCTCTCTAAATGGATTAGGGTCCAACCTGTAACCCCAGTAGGAAGGGTGTTAGTACTGTGCCACAGCTAAAGACAAGATATGAGTTAACCCTCTCTGACAGAAAGCTCTTTCATCAACCCTCACTAGCAAGTAAACTCGTATGAGATGTAGAAAACCTAGTCTAGTGGGAAGATATCTCAACCTATACTGGCTACATAGTTCTGTGACACCGGGATTGCTACTAAGGGTCAAACCCTATGTTGGCAGGAATGCCCCCATCCCTAGTTTCGCTTGGTGCTGAATCCTACTTCTAACTGAATAGAGACTGAACTGATTTCTAGTCCATACTAGGCTTGACTGAACTATTATCGATCGTACTATCTAATTGAACTGAACTGAGTTAATTGGGTTCCTTATCTGATTGAGTACTACTGAATCGGTTAATTGAATGAGTTCACTAAGTTCTGAACTAAAAATTGAACTGAGACTGTGACTGATAATTGAGTACTATTGTTCATAACACTACTGATATTTCTTTTTAACTAATGTAGCTCTATGTAAACAACTAACTTTTTGGTATTGAATACCCCCAGGACTCGATATTATGAAAAGGGAAACATAGAGTAAACTTGTAAAACATAACACTGAGAACTTGTTCATAACTCATCCATAGAGACATTTTATCAAATACCTATAAGGTATAAGTTTACACATATACAAGCATGCCATGAATTCTTCCCCATTTAACTTACATGAGCATTTTAACAAACACTTGGGGAGCACAACTATGCATATGATACTAAAACAACATGTAGGCATCATAACATAAATTCCCAAATTCAATGGCATTAACATGAATTCACATGATACTACATACATGATAACCAATCCCATATGAATCTTGTAATAAACCATGGATTATAAACCCAATTAACATTATATTCATGAATACACTTTAATCCAATTATCAAAATCATGAAATCAATCTAGTTGAAGTTTAAAAGAGTTTCTTAGACTCCAAGGGTGAAAGGAACCCTTTGATAAACACTTTACATACCTTGGTACTTGAATTAATGAAGACTGATGGAGTGTTCTTGAAGATTTAGCCTTGAAAGTAGATTCCCTAGGGTTTTCTCTTGAGTAATTTAAGAGAAAATAATGAATGGTTTGCCCTAGGAATGATTAATTTTGTGTTTTGAGGGCTGACTAGGGATGACAAAATTACCCAATTACTCCTCAAGATGGGGATTTTAATAAGCATAAATCGTTCCCAGTAATGCATATGCCGATGCACCGCATCAATGAGGTCAATGCTATGGCCGACGTGCTATGTCGAGTCTGTATTGGCTCACTAGAATTTGCACTGAGAGCTGGGGGGAAATATTCATCGACGCGATAGGTGATGCATCGCGTTGAGATCGCATCGATACACTGGTTTGGACTCCTAAACCTGCTTCAAATGATGTTTTAAAAATCTAAAACTCATCCGTGAACACCTGCTGACATTCCTGATCATGCAGCAACTTAAAGATCGACATTTAATGGTCATAAGGGTCAAGAAATAAGATCACCAACTATGAAGGCTAAAATAACTCTAAGTATGAATATCTTAGCTAAAATTTTCTAAGTCTGGGACCCCTTAACAAACTTTAAAGGACTGAATTAAGCTTAGGATTTTACAGGGTCTTACAATATCTCCCCCTTGGGAACATTTGTCCTCGAATGAGACTAACTAAGATGGGAGAACTGATAGACTAAAAGTACATACTGGGTATGCACAACTGAAGCATGATTTTATGGCTGAGACTACTGATATACTGAATTACCATACTGAACATGCATAATTGATGCATGTTTTCATAACTGATATTACTGATAAGATAATTTTGTATACGAAACATACATATCTGATGCATGACTACATGAGTGAACTAATTCATGAATGCATGACTGAGTATGCACCGTTACTTGATACCAAGTTGGTAACTACATCTAAACATGAAACTAAGTAAATTTTAGAGAAATTGTTACCTTGAGTTGAGTCTGAGTTTGTGGAGAAGAGGTGAGGATACTTGGTACATATATCTACTTTTTCTTCCCAAATATCTCCTTCAACGGACAGATTCTGCGAAAAAACTTTGACTAGAGAGACTTTTTTGTTCCTCAGTTTGTGAATCTAAAAATCAAGGATTTCGACTGGAATTTCCTTATAAGAGAGGCTGTTCTGAACATTTACACCCTCTACAGGAACTACAACTACTGGCTCACCTATGCATTTTTTTAGCAAGGAGACATGAAACACTGGGCGTACTGAAGCTAAGTCTGAAGGCAACTCAAGCTCGTAAGCTACCTTTTCAAAATGGTTGAGAATTTGGTAAGGACCGGCATATCGGGGACTGAGCTTCCCCCTCTTGCAAAACCTCTTCACTTCTTTCATAGAAGATATTATGAAATACATGTAGTCACCAATCTCAAACTTGAGATCCTTTCTGCGCATATTAGTATACAATTTTTGTTGTCTCTAGGCTGTCTTGAGCCTTTCCCTGATCAAATGAACTTTTTCTAAGGTTTCAAATACCATGTCAGGCCTACCACTACGACCTCACCTACATCAAACCAACCAATGGGAGATCTACATCTCCTTCCATAGAGCACCTCAAACGGATCCATCTGAATACTGGAATGGTAACTGTTATTATACGCAAACTCAATCAATAGAAAATGGTCATCCCGACAACCTTTAAAGTCAGTACCACATGCTCTTAGCATATCTTCTAAAGTCTGGATGATCCATTTTTATTTACCATCTGTCTAAGGGTGGAAGGTTGTACTGAGGTGAACTTGGGTACCAAGACCCTTTTGGAAGGCTTTCCAGAAATGAGATGTAAATTGGGTACCTCTATTTGAGATAATGGATAACAGAACTCTATGCAATCTGACCAATTCTCTAACATAGAGCTTGGCATAATCCTCAGATGAATAAGAGGTATGGACCAATAAGAAATGAGCTAACTTGGTTATCCTGTCTATGATAACCTAAAGTGAATTATGTTGACGACGAGTACGGGGCAAACCTATCACAAAGTCCATGTTCACTTCTTCCCATTTCCATGTGGAAATATTGAACACCTTCATGGACCCACTAGGCTTCTGATGTTCAATCTTAACTTGCTGACAAGTGGAGCATTTAGCTACAAACTCTAAAATATCTCTGTTCATCCTATTCCACCAATAAACTTCCCGTAAGTTATGGTACATCTTAGTGACAACACGCACCATCCACTTCTACAAGAATCCGCTGCCTTAAGTCATCTACACCTGGTACAGATAGCCAATCCTGGCAACGCAATACACCATCTCCCCCTTGGGAGAAAACCTCTATTTTCTGATCTCTAACTAACTCTTTCAAATTAACTAGACTGGGATCTCTATCCTGATTTTTCTTTACTTCAGAAACCAGAGATGAT
The DNA here is from genome assembly GCF_002878395.1 of Capsicum annuum. Classification (NCBI taxonomy): domain Eukaryota; kingdom Viridiplantae; phylum Streptophyta; class Magnoliopsida; order Solanales; family Solanaceae; genus Capsicum; species Capsicum annuum. The sequence continues at coordinate 58,192,597 of NC_061113.1, read as the reverse complement.
TTTGAATTACTCTGCACTCTACATTACCTTCAGCTGAATCGTCTAAGTGGACACCTAGTCGGGCAAGCTGATGAAATTCTTAAACTAAATTCTTCTTATCATCTTCTACATGAGCAACACTACCCATATACATCCTACTGAGAGCATCAGTCACTACATTGGACTTCTCCAGATGATATAGAACACTCATGTCATAGTCTTTCAACAACTCCAACTACCTTCTCTGATGAAGGTTTAGGACTTTCTGAGAGAACACATACTGAATGCTCTTATGGTTTGTGAATACATCGATATGTACCCTATACAAATAGTGCCTCCAAATCTTTAAGGCAAATACTACAGCTACTAACTTAAGATCATGAGTAATGTAGTTCTTTTTATGGGGCTTAAGTTTTCTAAAGGCATAGGCTATGACTTTACCTTTCTATATCAAAACACACCCAAACCAACTCTGGAGGAATCATAATATACCATAAACCCGTCTAAACCTTCTGGTGGAGTCAAAACTAGAGTTGTAGTAAGTTGAGTCTTCAACTCTTGAAAACTCTTCTCACAAGAATCTGACCACTAGAACTTGACTTTCTTCTGAGTCAATCTAGACAGATAGGATGTAATAGATGAAAATCCCTTAAAACACCATCTATAATAGTCATCCAAACCCAAGAAACTCCTAATATTTGATAGAAAGATGAGTCTGGACCAGCTTCTCACTGCTTTAGTCTTTTGGGGATCAACTCTACTTCCATAACCATAATTGATATGGCCAAAAAAAGCTACTGACCTTAGCCAAAATTTGAACTTACTGAATTTGGTACAGAACTGATGGTTTTTAAGAGTCTGTAACAATATTATGAGATGGTCCGCATGATTATGTTCACTATAGGAGTAGACAAGAATGTCATCTATGAAGACTATGATGAACATGTCTAAGTACTTCTTGAATACATGGTTCATCAAGTCCATGAAAGATGCTAGGGCATTCATGAGACTAAATGACATGACTAGGAATTCAAAGTGACCATACCGAGTTCTAAAATCTATTTTTGGAATGTCACATTCTCTGACTCTGAGATGATGATAAATTGATCTGAGGTCTATCTTAGAAAAGTAACTGGCACCCTGAAGTTGGTCAAATAATTCATCAATTCTGGGAAGTGGATACTTTTTTTTTGTCTGTGACTTTATTCAACTGACGGTAGTCTATACATATTCTATGAGGACCATCTTTTTTATGCACGAATAGAACTGGTGCACCCAAAGGGGATACGTTGGGTCTGATGAATCCCTTATCTTGGAGATCCTTCAATTGTTCTTTTCATTCTTTGAGTTCTGGTGGAGCCATTCTGTATGGTGGAATAGATATAGGTTGAGTATCTAGAAGAAGGTCTATTCCGAAGTCAATTTCCCTCTCGAGAGAAACTGTAGGAAGTTATTCGAGTAATATATTTGGGAATTTAGATGCTACTGGAACTAACTCATGGTTAGGAGTATCATAACTAGAATCCTTAACTCAAATGAGATGATAGACACATCCCTTAGAAATAATTTTTCTCGCCCTTAGGTAAGAAACAAGCTGACCCTTAAGTGTTGAGGTACTACCCCTCTATTCTAGGACAGGTTCATTCGGAAACTGAAATTGGACAATGTTATTTCTTTAGTCAACTGAGGCATAGTATGAATGAATCCAATCCATGCTGAGAATGACATCAAAATCTATCATGTCTAATTCTAGTAAGTCTTCTCAAGTGACTTTCTGAGATACCATAACCGGACAGTTCCTGTATATCCACCGGGCTATGATAAATTTACCCATTGGGATAGAGACTGAGAAAGGCTCTACTAGAATTTTGGTACTGAATCTGAAGTTAACAACTATATAAAGAGTTACAAAGGACAAAGAAGCTCCTGGATCTAGAAAGACATAAATATACAAATGATAAACTTGTAATGTACCAGTTACCACATCGGAAGAACTCTCCTGATCCTGTCAGGATTGAAATGCATAGAGTCTATTTGGGCATTACCCACTGATGGCATTGGAAGTGGCAGCCTGCTGATTCGGATGACTAGACTGAACTCGAAGATGATTATTCTGACTCTACAAACCCACCTAAGGACACTGTCTGACCCTGTGGCCTAGCTTTCTACATCCATAACATACATCATTATCTGCTCTATAGACACCCTGATGGTTTCTGCCGCACTTTTGGCAGAGAGGATTTATTTTAGCACTGCTAACAGTACCTTGGGGTTTAGAGCCTAATGCCCTATCTTTATTGTAGACTTTGTATTTTGACACTGGAGCACTGGCAGAGAATGGATTTAGAACTAAAGATTTTAGTTAAAACTGCGAAAGATTACCACCTTTGACTTAGGCTGAGTAAAGTTAAAGCTACCTATTCTATCTGTCTTGTTCTACCTCTCCTTCTCTTTATTCTTATCCTCCTCTATCTGCTGAGTGTGGACCATGAGCCTAGATATGTCTATCTCTTTAATCAGCATTACGGTTCTACACTCCTTGATCATACTGTTAGATACTCCAGACACAAACTTACTCATCTTAGATTTGATATCTGCTACCACATAAAGGGCATATCTGGCTAACTGAGTAAACTTAAAAGAATACTCTTGTAATATCATATTTCCCTACTCTATATTAATAAACTCTAAAACCTTTGTCTCCCTCAACTCTAGCGAGAAGAACCTATTAACAAAAGTATTAGTAAACTCCTCCAATTTTATGGGCCATGCATTTGTGCCCCATTCTACTTTCCACTATTTGAACCATGAGTGAGCCATATCCTGTAACTGGTATTTGGCCAACTCAGCAATCTCACTAGTGTTCACCTCTATAATATATGTGACCTTCTGCACCTGATCAAGAAATTCTTGTGGGTTCTCATCTGACTTCAACCCGATAAAAGAGGGAGGGTTTATTCAGGTAAAGTCTTGAATCTTGGCTGTAGAAGTTGGCAACTGGGTTGGCCAGAACGGTAGTTGGGCATTCATTTTGGGATTCCACAGAATGAGCTAGGGTGGTGAAAGTTGCTCTAAAATCCTCATGAGAGACATACTCATCCAAAGAATCTGGTTGGACAGGTGGAGGTGCTGGCTGATTTCCTGTTCTTCTTTCGTTTTTCTTTGGAGGCATGTTATGTAAATAGAAGGGAGAAAAGGATTATACTATGGGTTTAATTTGAGCTTATGCTCACTTGTACGACATGAATACTGAAAGAAGGCAAACTTTTCCTAAAATATCTTGTAGCCTCCTGTCCATAAGTGTGATGCGCTACACATCCAAGCACAAGACTCTACTAGACGTAGCTTTCAAAATTCATAGGACTCTGTTGAACCTTAGGCTCTGATACAAAGTTTGTAATGGCCCGAGTCTGTACACCACACACTACATGGTTCTAGTAACCCCGAAGGACCACCAGCTAACCCATGACTGATACTTGTAGTGAGTACTGAATGATAATAACACTGCAATACTGATATTACTCAAATAAATGTGAAAGCTAGGCTAAAATCTCCATAAGGTTCCTAACTAAAACAACTACTAAATACTGAAAAATGAATATTGAAATATCTATTTGAAATACTCTAATCTGAAAGCCTCTAACTATTTGAATTATGGAGTTGATGGGATAAGCCTCCAACAAAATCTGACTACTAAAAACTATACTAAAATACTGAAATCATACTCTTTCCTTGAACTATGAGGAACCACCACTAAGTCTACTGCCGATAGACTAGGCGGCTGAGTAAGGTCAGGAGCCCATGCATTTGAACCTATGATATAAGACATCATATCACAAAAAAAGGTATGCATCAGTACTTTGAATATATGGATATGCTAAGTGAGGTAGGCTGATATGCATGAGTTCATATGTATGAACAATAACTTACTGAGTAACACAAACATAACTGAATAAGAGAACATGCATGAATACATAAACTATAACTGAGATCATGTTAACACTGGTTACTGGTTTCTGAATAATGATTTGCTGATATCAGAGTTTACTGATACTTTAACACTAATAACTGAGTAACTATTTTTTATGGTCCTAATTCTATAGAACTGAATTGACTTCTATACTGAGTTGGGTGACTATATCTGACAGTCTTGATTCTGTAGAACTGAACTGAGTTCTATACTAAGACTGAACTATAGCTGTGAGAGATAATTATCTAATTAATATGCCCCTCTCTAAATAGATTGGGGTCCATCCTATAACCCCATTTGGAATGGTGTCAGTATTGTGCCATGGGTAAAGACAAGCTATGAGTTAACCCTTTCTGATAGGAAGCTCTATCATCAACCCTCGCTAGCAAGAAAACTCGTATGAGATGTATCAACCCTAGTCTGGCAGGAAGATATCTCAACCTATGCTGGCTATGAAGTTCTATAATGCAGGGCCCAACCTTATGTTGGCAGGACTTTCCCCATCCTTGGATTTGCTCGATGCTGAATGCTGCTCCTAATTAATAGACACTGAATTGATTTTAGTCCATACTAAGGTTGACTAAACTATTACTAATTGTACTGTCTAATTGAACTAAATTGAGTTCACTAGGTTCCGCGAACTGACAAAGTACTACTGAATCTTGTTAGCTAAATGATTTCATTAAGTTCTGAACTAAATACTTAACTGAGACTATGATTGAGTATTGAGTACTACTATTCATAACACTACTGACACTGTTCTGTAACTACTAAAGCTTTAGGTAAATAGCTAAATTTTTTGGTATTGAATACCCCCAAGACTCGATAGCATGAAAAGGGAAACATAGAGTAAACTTGTAAAGCATAACACTAAGCACTTTTTCATAACTCATCCATAGAGACATTTTATCAAACACATGTAAGGTATAAGTTTACACATATACTAGTCTGTGCTATCTAGGCCATAAGGGATGTCTCCTAGTGTGATTTTGATTTCTCAAGTTGTATGGATAGAGGTAGTGACTCAGTTGGCTACAGTCATTGCAAAAGTTACCAACATAAAAGGCAGAGTACAAAGTTGGATGAAACAACAGTTGGAGGTATAGGATAGGCACGTACAAGAGTGCCTTAACACATTTGAGTCGAGGATCACTCGACAGCTAGGTAGTGGGTAGGCACCCAATCTTACTGATATATGAGTAGAGGTTGCTAAGATAATGAAAATGGTTTCCAAATTATCTGAGAGACTAATGGTTACATTGCCTATTATAGAAACTATGATTCTCAAAGTCGAGGTGTTGAATATTTGGGCAGTATCGGTGGATGAGAAGGCTAAGAAAATTGGGGAAGACAGAAAAGAAAAGAAGAGAAAGAAAAAAGAAGAAAAAGAAAAGAGGAAAGAGGTAAGGGCTGCTAAGAAGGCAAGACGTAATGACAACTAGGATGGTCAGCACCATGAGATAGCTAATGGATATGGCGGATTGAGAGATCCAGTTACTGATGTTGAGGGGGTAGATGTTTCTCCCCCGCCTGTTGATGATCTAGTCCCAGTTGGGACATTTGCTGAGGAGAATAGGACTCGAACTGAGGGCCTGCATGTAGATATTGATGCTCCAGCGCCTTGAGCACCTAGGTATGATTTTTATCCCTACTCTTTAGATGTTTTTTCTCACTAAGGACAGTGAAATGTTCTTAAGTTAGGGGTGGGGTACCAAAAATTTGGGAGCAGTTTGAAAATTTTTTGATGTAGCTAAAACTTAAAGTCTATTATGACTTAAAGGTTTAAGCCAGGCAGCTGAGATAGGGAGTAGATCAATGCACATTTAGTAGTAGATTTTGTTGATTTTAACTATGATTATTATGAACTCTGAAAATTTGGGTTGTACTTAAAGATTTTGATTTTGTTTGTGATTGATGAAAATCGCTACCTATTATGGAATTTTGAACTGATCTTATAAAAAGTAGTGTTAACTGTGCTAAAGAGGTGAAAATGTTGGGCTCTCTGAAAATTTTTGTTTAACAAATAGAGTGAATTATATACATGGTTAAGACTGTTGAGTATCTGATAATGGCAATAGGATTAGGGATAGTATAGTTAGGGATGAAGCAACTGCAAAGTTGGATAACTAGAACTTAATAATTTAGCCTTGTGGAAGTAGTTGTAAGGATTGCTGTGGTTGTGTTGGAATATAGAACTTGCCTATTTTATTTTACCGAGGTTTTTAATGGTTAGGTAGGATGTGATCATAGGACCTTTTTGTATGATTTCACTTGAGCCTAAAATGCCTATACAAAATGAGCAAATCCCTTCGATCCAAATATTTAAGCTTTAATATACAAATTTAATATCCAAGTTTATCCATATTCATCACATTTACAACCTAAGAAGGTAAACAAAAAAGGGAAATTGCTACTTAGCCAAACTACACCAGCAAACAAAAAAGGACGCTTAGTAGATCAGGGGGTCATAAGGTAATATCTTTATGGCTTATGGCTAAGGAACTTTATACCATCAAGTTACAAGCGAGTTCGAGCATCTCACAATCTTTATCCCTTCCAAACCTGTTCAAGAAGGACAATGTTATGCTTCAAGTCAAGTACCAGAATCAAGAAAAACAATAGAAGCAACTTACTACGATTAAATATCGTAACTCAACTGTAACGCCCTGAATCTGGTACCCAGAATGACACACAGTGCTCATGACCCCGAAGGACCATAAGCTAGCCCATGACTGATATCTGTACCTAAAAACTGCATAATATACTGTTTAAATATGGAAATAAAGGTTGAAAGGACAGAAGGTTCAAAACTATAACATAACTGATATAGCATAACCTCTGGATGGGGTATGAAATATGAAAAACAACTTAAATGAACTATCTGAACGTGATGGTCTAAAAAGACTCTAACTGTCTGAATAAGGAGTTGATGGGACATGTCCTTAACTAACTTCAAATACTGAAATAAACTAAGTAATAAAGAAATAAAGTAATAATCATGTCCTCGAAGGATGAGGACTCAATGCTAACTCTAACTGTTAAAACTGGAATACTACTGATGCTCTGGAGTTCATGCTTCTAAAACTATAGTATAAAACACCATAGCGCAAATGTGTCAGTACATTTGAATGTACTGGTATGCAAATAAGGTAGGCTGAATGCAAAGTGTTCAAATGCATGAACACTGCTAATTGACTGAATAACATGAACATGAGAATACATGGATGAATAAGTGACTGTGACTGAATTCGTGATGGTACTGACTATTGAGTCTGATTACTGATAACATGAGTCACTAATAACTGATAAAACTGATACTGAATGACTTTATCTGACAGTCTAGGTTCTGATGGAACTAACTGAGTTCCACACTATTCTGAGTTGACTATATCAGACAATCCTAAAATTCTGAAGAACTATCTGAGTTCTATTAGTAAGACTAAGTTTGAAACAGTAACTATAGGAAGTAGTCGTCTAACCAACATGCCCTAAATAAAGCAATATAGGTAGGTTGGGGTCCAATCTGTAACCCCAATTGAAAGGGTGTCAATACCTCGCCACTGGTAAAGACAAGCTATGGATGACCCTTATCTGACAGTATCCCCAAAAGAGAATGGTGGGACCCTTATCTGATAGTGTTTATCCACCTCATCAACCCTCGTCTATTAGTGTTGATGTCTTAACCTATGCTAAATATATAGTTCTGGAATGCAAGGATTTCTTCTAAGGATCACACTCTCAACTATCAGTGTGTGTCCTCATCCTTGGATTTACTCGGTGCTAAATACTACTCCCATCTGAATAGACACTGAACATGATTAACTGAACTGAATTGGACTGAGTTCATTGAGTTTCGTTGACTGACGGAATACTACTGAGATTACTGAAGTACTGAGATTTCTAATATTATTGAGATTACTGAGTTTTCCTGAGTCACATGACTGACTAATTTCTACTGAACATGGCTTAATTGAGGATATCGTGAACACATAACAAAGGTTCTAGGCACAAAGCTAAATTATCGGTTATTAGATACCCCCAGGAATCGATAGTAGAATAGTAATTCATGGCATAAATTCTAAAGCACAACAATGGCTACACACAAATCCATAATCCATTGACTAAGACATTTCATCAAACACTTGACATACATGAACTTGTAAATGAATGAGGATTTCATATTATCATACTAGTAAGACACTTTTCCTTCCCATAAGCATTTAATCAATCACATAGTGAGCATAGTATATGCAGACAACATTTCGGAAGAATTAAATATCATGATTCAGTTTTAATTTCATATTCAAGGGTTTAATTATGGGTTCACATGAATCTATACCTATAATAATTAATTCCACATTAAATTTATCATCAAACATGGATTAGAATTCAATTAGTCATTATCAACATGAACAAAAGCAAACCCAACATGGAATTCATAAACATCCATATACTTGAACTTTGAAAAGAGATTCTTAGGCTTCATGTGTGAAAGGAGTCAATGAATGAACACTATGCATACCTGAGTTAATGAATTTTGAAGGATTGATACAGAGTTCTTATTATTTGGCCCTTGAATTTGAGAGTTAGGGTTCCTTGTCTTAAGAGAGAGCAACTCAATTTGGGAAAAATAGAGTGAATAATAATATCCTTAGGTTATGTAGGGTTAAATTTTGTGTTTAAGGATGGACAAAAATCATGGGAAAAGACCTATTTAACCCTAGACACGTCTTTTGATTTTTGTCAAAATCTCCCAATTTGGCAGGCTGGAGCTATCACCTTGTGTCACTGGAAGTCTCCCACTGGGAACTGGGTTGATAGCGTGATGCGGTGAAATCACATTGCAATACTGGATAGGACCTGGAATTTTGACGCGACGCGTAGACATCGTGCTAAGACATTGGAAAAAGGACAATTCTGAATTTGACCCCTAGCACGATGTACCATAATCGCGGAGGGTTATTGGATTTTGATGATTGCCATTTTGTCCTACTCAGCGATGCATTGATGGCTTAGGTGTTACACTATCTTACTAAAAAGGCTCTACTCTTCGCTCGGGTGTCGGATTTGGTCAAATTTGGTATCGATGGAAAGCTTTTTCAATGTTTCATATGATAAAAAGTGAAAATCTTGAAAATACCATATGTATAAAAGTGGATTCATCTTTAAGACAAGTCTCCGACATCTTTTGAATCAATTTAAGCTAGGTAGAAGTACGAGGTATTACATCAGCAGACTAGACCATTCTTTTTAGCACAAAATATCATTGCATACATCTTATTTGGAAAAGGTGAAAAGATAATATCAAACAAGTGTTAGATAAGAAAACAAGAAAACAGGCTTATTCTTGCAAGCTGGAAACAAATTCAACTTAGCAAGACCAAGGCATAGTATTTATTACCCAAAGCTGGAGAAGCTCAAATTAAAGGTTCGTGAAGTCAATCATGTTGAGGGAGGCGGAAAGCTAAAGGGGAAGGAGTTGATCTCAGATCATTTTGGAAACCCTACATTTTTCATATGTTCCTTTAGCTTTGGATCAGGTCCCTCATTGGGCCGGTCCGATTGTAGGCTTGTGTTTTTAATTATTTGGATTGGTAGGTCCATTCATTGTATCTTGTTTTTTTATTAATAAAAGTAAAAATTAAACCAAAAATATATATATATATATATGTAGTGCGTCCAAAATTTCAAAGAAAAGACAATCTCATACAACTCCAAATCATGATAGGATATTTATTTATCACCTAAACCTCCTACATCAACACATCACCTAACCCAACACCTAAAGCATTACCAAAGATAGTAAAGCCCACGCCCTCCTTGGGCAAAGTCAAGATAGGACCTGATGTCAATAAATCCTTGAGTTTTTGTAAACTCACCTGACAAACATTGAACCATCGAAAGGAAATTTTCTTCTGATTTAACTTGGTTAATGGAGACACAATAGATAAAAACCCTCAACAAAACACCAATAATAACCTTCCAAACCAATAAAACTCAAAATCTTTATATGAGAAGTAGGCCTTGCCCAGTCACGAACTACTACAATCTTGGCCGAATTAACCATAATACCATTATTGGTCACCACATGACTCATGAAAGAAACATACTCCAACAAAATCTCACACTTGGGGAACTTAGCATACAACTTCTCATCCCTTAATCTCTGGAGCACAATTGGCAATGCTCCTTATGGTCAGCGTAACTCTTTGAATAAACCAAGATATCATCTATAAATACAATAATAAAGAGTTAGGATACAGTTAAAATACCTGGTTCATCAATTCCATAAATGTGGTTGGGCCATTGGGCAACCCAAAGGACATGACCAAGAACTCATAATGATCGCACCAAGTTTGAAAATCAATCTTTGGAATATTTGAAGCTCTAATCCGCAATTGTTTATACCCAAACCTCAAATCATTCTTCAAAAACACCAAAATACCCTAAAACTAATCAAATAAATAATTAATACGAGGAAATGGATACTAATTCTTAACCTTTACCTTATTCAACTATCAATAATCAATACACAAATGCATAGACCAATCCTTTTTCTTCACAAACAAGATAAATTCCTTATACAACAACTCCTACAACTAATCCTTTAATTTCTTTAACTTTGTTGGGCCATCCTATAAGGAGGAGTAGAGATGGGCTTGGTGTCTGACTCAACATCAATGGCAAAGTCAATATCATGATTCGAAGGCATACCAGGAAAGTTCGTAACTAGGACATCCTAAAACTCACGAAAAATACAAATAAAATCCAAAAAAGGCGGGGAATCAATACTAGTATCATCAATATGAGCAAAATAATACAAACATACTCTCTCTACCAAATAATGAGCTTGAAAAAAAAGATATAACTATCTTAGGAATCGAATGAAGCACACCCTTCCAAGCTATCTGCGGCACAACCAACTGAGCTAAAGTCACTATCTTAGCACACTAGCCTATGACAACATGAGAAGGAGCTAACCTATCCATACAAAATATGACATCAAAATATATCATATCTAAATGATCAGATCTTCCCAATTCTGACAGCCCGTGAAAGTCACAAAACAAGCTTGGTGCACCTGATTTACCACGAAAGAGGTTTCTATAGGATTATATACACAAATAAGCATGGAAAAAGGCTCACTAGCAGAATTAAAACTTAAAGAAAAATATGCAGACACATAGAAAAAAGTTGACCTCAAATTGAATAACACTGATGCAGATCTGAAATAAACAAGGACAATACTTATGGTGACAACATCAAAAGTCTATACCTATGGTCTAATGGGTATAATATAGCCCTGTCTACATCAACCACCTGATTGAATAGCCTCACCACCACTACTATGGATAACGCTACCTCTACCTCATGCACCTCTTGTAGAACCTATAACTCTTACTTTCGATATAGGAGTAGGCCTGAAAATATGATGAGGATAGTTCTTAGATAAATGACCAACCTCATCACACACAAAGCACACTCTATGGCCCAACTCAATAGGGGGGGTATGGTTGAGCTAGAATGGCCACCCAAAGCTGCTGAACTAGAAAACCCACAACATGAACCCTGCAAAGCTATTTGCATGAGTCTGCCATAATACCTATGAAAACCTATAAATATTTGCCTCGGGGAGTGTGACTTCTTAACCAACCCTGATGGTGCACTCTCTTGGTGACTCCCTTAGAAAATTGAAGAATATACTCAGTCATCTTTGCATAATCCACTATACTCTAAAATGATGTCCCTGACACTACTATCTGGGCAGTAACAAGCTAAAATAAAACATCCAACCCCTTCATGAACTTTTTTATCTTCTAAAACTCGGTGAAAATACAGGCATAAGGATACCTATACAAGGTATGAAAACATATCTCTTACTCCACAATAGTCATGGAGCCTTAATCCACGAGATCAAACTCTTTTCTTATCTGATCCCTCAAATTGTATGGGATAAATTTGTCCATAAAAGTCTCATCAAACTAATCCCAAGTAATCTCTAGAGAACTAAGAGGTTTGCAACTAACAAGTTTCCTCTACCAATTCCTGACTACATCTCTCAATTGGTAAGTAGTGTAAGCAACCCCATGTGACTTGAGATATCAAAGATTATACAATCAATTAAGAAATCATAATCATTGTCTCCTATATCACCACTTAAACTGGGTGGACCCAAATAAGTGAATCTCTCAAACCTCTTCTTATCCTTCAAATACATAACTATACTTGTAATAATAGAAGGCATAGTGAATCTAGTTGGCTAAGATCCCACTTGAGTGGGTAACATAGGTGAAGGTTGAACTTCTAATACGGTAATACCATACTCAGATATCGACACAGAAAGATGGACAACACTCAAAGTATGTGGAGTACCATAAGCAGATATCGGTACCACTTGAGGATCCATACTCAGAATTGAAGAAACACCATATGCAGACTCTTAAAAAAATAGGGGTAAATAATTGGTGCTGGAGGAACACTAGGTTCACTTAAAGGAACACCCTCCAAATGAGTCAGCAAGTGAATTAGTAACTCCTCCATGATTAGGTAAAAAACTCTATGGAACCAATGTGGGCCCCATATCTCTAGTATGATTAAGCTAAGGCTCGGGGGAGAACCCCTAGTACTACCTATAAATGGGGCAAATCCTCATGCCTGTCCTTTACCTTGGGCCTATCCATGAGCCATAACTTACCCCTAGTTTGGGCTCTCTCCTTGGATGATAGCACTATATCTCTAGCCTCATGAGATCTCTTCCTCACCATATACATCAAAAAGAGTAAAATTGAATTTAGAATTTAGGTTATGAAAGAACCTGCATGATTAGGAACAAAATAAGGAAATTTTCCTTAAGATATAGCCTCTCAAATATAGATATGGACGTCTACATACCAATCCATAAGAATCTACTAGACATCTTGTTCTTACACTGATGACAACAATTAACTCGGCTGCTCTAATACCAACTTGTCATGACCTAAAATCTAAAGGTCATAATGGCATTTGTTGAGGTAAGCCTTGATAAGTAAGTCTATCATCCAAATTGATGTGAATTAAGAAAAGGACACCAAAACCCAAGGTAATACTTCTAGAACATAGTTAAACCAAAAATATACAATATTAGCAAAAATACATAGCAATGAAACCATAAATCACCCCAAAATCTGGTGTCACAGTGTAAGAATACATTTTAAAGTTAAAATATACAACTAATAGTTTCAAAAAGAACATAATATGTCTATGAATATAAAAGCAACACATAAAAATAAATAACAAGAGGTAGTAGATCAACTTTTAAAGCATAGACCGACCGCTACCTCAAAAATAATCCAAGAACCATCTAAAATTAGCTACCATGTAGCGCAATCATACCTGGATATGCACTACAAGGGTGTAAAAGGGGTGAGTAAGGTCCACTTTTACTCAACAGGTATCATAGGCCGACTGAGCAAAGTACAAAATAATGTATATAAAATACACACTATGGGTATATCACCTATAATAAAAAAAATATCCTAAATGGTAGCCCACATTATCTCCACTAATAGTTCTAAAAAATTTACACATATACCCAATACAAGTATGAGAAAAAAGCACAAATAGATAGATATCAAATCAAGGATAAAAAATACAACATAAAATGAGCACAATGTACGAAATGCAATCAAGATGATAATAATGTGATGCACAGGGTAATGCAATAACCTTCTTATACACCTGTCAAGTTATGCACCCTAGGTAAGATACAGAGGGGGTTCATTAATTCATATATAATCCAATAAATAATACCAATCCAATATTTATAACTCCTCTCTGACACATATATCAGTAGAGCATTTTTAAAGATATCACATTTTCTATCAGAAAAACCAGTACTTCCATAGAGATACCAATGTTTCGTGAATGTATATAATATGAGGGTGTAATGCTTACAACCAACCAAAATGAGAATTTTCAATTCCAATAATACACCAAGCACGTGAGGTAAAGTCCACTCAATAAGCTAATAATCCATGATCCAACATAATCTATGTACCAATAGAGTAAGATGTACCATAATGTCATTGGTACCACATAAATCCTAACTTACACAATTTCCACCACGAAGAAAATAAGCACTTATATAAAACCAGGCCAATAATATCATATAAGACCCCATATGATCACATATAGCAAATAATGTCTTAAAAACACCAAATAACAACAACATAGGACCCCACACAGACTCAAAACAATAATAAAATCATTTTCATAATTATTTCTAACACCCATAATATGCTTTTAGATCAGTATTTCTTTTATATTTGTATTAACTACATAGCTCAGTATGAATAAAGTAAAGGCAGAACGTACCTCGAATGAAAAAAATCGAGTCCAAAAAGCCTTCAACATAGAGATTTCCCCTTCAAATGAACTCAAAACTAATGCTTCAAATTAAGCTAATGGTACCCATATTGTCTATTTTTTAGTCGGGGCCAAAACAGACACCCAAATTGGGTTTTTTGAAAAACAAAGGTAAAACCCAAATTGTAGTTTAAACTATGTTACCCATGATTGAAGAAACACATAGACCTAAACCCAAGTGAAAATGAGTTGGAATTGGTGTTCATATCAAAAAATTACTAATTAAGGCTTTTCAGGCCAAAATCCTCAAATTCAACTTTTGAAATTGAGTTTTCACAAGATTTAAATTACAAGAATAAAAAAAATTAAAATGCTGATATGGAGCTTACCCAAGCTTTTCAATGGAATAAATCACCCAAAAACTCTAAAATACAAAGCTCAAAGTATCAAAAGTGGTGGAAAATTGAGAAATAGGTATATAAACCACACAAGCATAGCTTAAGCATCCAAGTGCCACTAAATCAACACCCACCAAGGTTTGTACATGTCTCTTAAGCAGACCAAATGTCTCTTAAGAGACGTTCAATTAAGCAGAGAGGGTCTTGCTTTAGCGACATTCTTCAATCCATCCAAGTCGCTTAAGCGGATGCACTAGTTGAGCGGTGAATCAACTGAAGACTTAGAAAATTCAAAGTCTCTACAAGTTCCTCAGAATTCATACAAAATACCATGAAAAAAATGAATTATGTTATCATGCTAAATTTGGTGCTCCGGACTCAATAGAGATATTTGAATTTTGATAAAGCATCATTTTCACAAAATTGAGCCTCAAGACCCATTTTCACAACTTTCTAAACTTAGAATCAAAATGAGATACCAAAGGCATAAAGTCAAACCAATAATATTAACAACCTAAAATTGATGTTCCAAATCTTCTAGTGTAGTCCATTTTTTCATCCAACACACAAAATAATGACCAAAGTCAACTAATTAGCCTTTTTAACCTCAAAAATTAGAAAGTTGCACAAATCACACCAAAATGAATTGGGAACCATGCAATCATCCCCACACACTAGAAATACCACAAATTAACAACTTGGAGGGTTAAAATTGTCAAATCTCACAAAGATAAAAAATTCTCAAAAAACACCAAAAATTAAGTCATTATAGAAAATTTGTGATTCCAAGTCAGGGTCAGCCTACAACCCAACCTATGAGTCATAGGTTGTACCAATAAGGCATAGGTGGGCCTGTAGAAATAAAATGAAACATCTAAAACTTTAAGGTTCATATTTTATTCCCACAAGGCCAACCCACAACTCGTAGTTTCAACCTATGAGTTGTAAGTGGGTCTCGTGGGTTTATACCTAAGGCTCACTCAGTTTCTTCTGACAATTTCACTCTGTCAGATAATATTTTTACAGAACAATTTTGATCACCTTAAGTCAAATCAACATGCATCAATTTGAATTCACACAAATTTAGGGTAAAAATATTTCAGGAGCTATGAGAATTAAGTAATTTCTATTCTACTCTAAGTGCTATCACAAGTTTCAATGATCAAGAAAACTTTATCAATCAAATTTGAACGATGAAAACATTACCTTAATATGGAAAGTTGAGAAGAATAAAGAACAAATAACTTTTGCATAAGTCTTATACTTTTGTACGTGCAAGGATGGTAATGTGGAGTAGGGTTGTTTGAATGTTATATGGAAGTGGAAGGGTTGGATTTCGAGTGAGAGTTGTAACTTATGGGTAACGAATCGAGTTTAGGGTTAAAATTGTATGGGTACTAGATTCGAGTTGGGTTATATGGGACCACTGATTTAAAATTTAAAAGTTATCCCAGTCACAACCTATGATTCAACCTACGAGTCATAGGTTGTACCTACGTTACTTAGGTTGTACCTATGAACCGTAGGTTGGGGTCATATGTAGGACTTTTGCAACCCTATTTTGTTTTTGCTTCCTATGGCATAACTCGTATGTCATAGGATTCACCTATGATTCATAGGTTGGAGTCATAGGTTGTCATTTAAAGACTTAAATTTTTCTTTTAATTCCCATGACTCAACTTACGAGTCATGGATTGGACTCACGACTTGTGCGTTGAGTCTGAGTCCACTTACCTGGACTTTTTTGACATTTCACATTTATTCATGATCTAGTTATTTCTCCATGCTTAATATCTAACAAATCAAAAACAAAGTGAATAATAAACCTTGGGTTGCCTCCCAAGCAATACATTATTTAACATCGCGGCACGACATGGCTATGTTGGTTAATCAGACTTTACCAACAAGCCCATGGGTTTCCTCCCATAAAGCATCTAATTTAACATCGTGGCACTACTCAGCTCCCTTGGCTTCTCAAACTTTACAAAGGCTTAAATTCTAACAAACTTGTAACTCCTCTATGCTTAACATTTATTGTTTGTCACGAGGCTCGTTCACCTTGAATAGAGAATCCCCATCTCACTATAATTCAATTTCTCCATATGGAAATAGTTTTACCATAATGAATGGTCAAGACCACCTGGACTTTAACTTGCCAGGAAACAAGCAAAGTCTTGAATTATAAAACAAGAGAACTTCATCAGGTTAGAATACTTTTTCCTCAATTCGTTTATCATTGTACAATTTCATCGTCTCCTTATACAAGGATGAACTCTCATAATAATGAAGGAAAAATTTATCTCACTCATTCATCGTGTTAAATCTCAAGTGTGCAGCGTCACTCCAATCAAAATTTAGCTTTTTCAATGCCCATAGTGACATGCTCAAATTCAAGCATTAAGTGGTGTGCTTTGTTATACATAAGTTGATAATGTGATGCACGTATGAGGGTTTTGTTAGCTGTCTGATACGCCAAAAATGTATCTTTTAACTTTCTCGACTATTCAATCTAGTTGGCATTCATAGTCATCATCAAAATGGACTTGATCTCTTGATTGAAGACCTCAACTTCACACTTGCCTGTGGATGGTAAAGTATTGCCACCTTATGTTTCACACCATATTTCTCAAGTAGGGCCTTCAGCAAACAATTGCCAAAATAGGACCCATTGTTGATGATGATAGCTTGTATGTTGCCAGATCAATAGAAAATATTTTTCTTTAAAAATGTCGTGACACTCTGGCCTTCTTTATTTGGAAGTGAAATTTCTTTCACCCACTTAGACACTTAGTAGAATTCTACCAATACGTATTTTATACCACGTGAAGTAATGAATGGACCAATAAAGTCAATACCCTACACATCAAACATTTTAAGCCCAAGAATGGGTATCATAGGTAGCTCATGCTTTCATAAGATATTGCCCTGCCTTTGGTATTGGTCATTAGACTGAGAATAGTCGTATGCATCCATATAGATGATTGGAAAATAGTAACCACATTGTAGAATCTTGTTGGCAGTGTAAGTACCTCCATGGTACCTCCATGGTGACCCCCAAGTGTAGACGAATGATAGGTCTACTTAATACCCATCATCTCAATTTTGAGAATGCACCTCAGAATCACACCATCCACACACAACCAGAATATGTATGGCTCATCTAAAAAAACTTCTTAACTGATGCAAAAATCATTTTTGATGCTGAAAAGACATGTCTTTTGGGATGAGGTCACTTTCCAAATAATTGTAAAGTCCATAAACCAAGGGATTAAGTCTTGTGATGCTGCCAAGATGTGCTAATATAGAAAAGTATCATTAATCTCAAGCTCATCCCTAGTTTAAGCATCACCTTCTTTTCTAGACAGAATAGATAGTTTGCAACCCAATTTTTTGTGTCCTTCCGGTCCTTAATCTCAAATTCAAAATCTTGAAGCTATTGTACCCATCTAATCAACCTAGGCTTCACATCCTTCTTCACAATAAGGTACCTAAAAGCATCATGATCAGTGTACATAATAACTTTGGTACTAAAAATAGGACAGGAATATTTCAAAATAAAATACCACCATAGGAAATTCTTCTTTAGTAACAGTGTAGTTTTTCTATGCAGGGTTTGGTGATTTGCTGGCATAATAAATTTGATGAATAATATTCTCATTTATTTTGCCTAGGACTACTCCTAGGGCCACACCACTGGCATCACACATCACCCTAAATGGAAGGGTCTAATTCAGAGACACAAGAATAGAAGTTGAGATCAATCTCTAATTAAGGTACTCAAAAGACTTGAGACAAGAATCATTAAAAACAAACTTCACCTCCTTCTCTAACAACCTGCAGAATGAATTTGTAATCTTAGAATAGTCCTTGATGAAAAGCATATAAAAACTTGCATGACCCAAGAAACTCTAAACGCCTTTCATAAAAATCGATGGACGAAATTTTTCAATCACGTTAATTCTATCCTTGTCGGCCCCTATACCCTTATTCAACATTTTGTGCACAAGAAATATCCCTTTGTTTACCATGAAGTGACACTTCTCCTAATTCAAAACTAGGTTAAACTATTCACATCTTTGGCATTGGCCAAGTGGGTCAAATAATCATCAAATAAATAACCTACAATAGAGAAATAATCCATAAAAGTATCCTTCACCATATTAGAAAATATAGACTTCATGCAACATTAAAAAGTAGTAGGAGCATTACAAAGGACAAAAGGCATCCTCTTAAATACAAATTTAAAATATGGACAAGTGTAAGTTGTTTTCTCTTAGTCCTTGATGGAAAATGAAATCTTATTATACCCCGAATAAACATCAAGAAAATAATACCATCCTATACCTGCAAGATGGTCTAAAACTAGTCCATGAATGGAATGGAAAGGTAGTCCCTTTGAATCGAAGTACTCAACTTTCGATAGTCAATGCAAACTCGTTATCCCGTGACTATTATAATGGGAACTAATATGTTCTTCTAATTGAGGGACACAATGATCCCATCCTTCTTCAACATGCATCAAATCGGGCTCACCCATTTAATATTAGAAATAGGGTAAACTATAACAGCATCTAACTACTTAATGAGATCCTTCTTCACCACCTCTTGCATAGATGAATATAGATAATGTTGATGCTCAATGCTAGGCACATATTCTAATTCAAGATAAATCTTGTTAGTATAAATTTTGGGTAAAATTCTAACAACGTTAGCAATAGTCCAATTAATAGCCCATTTAAACCTATGCAATACAAAAATCAAGGCCTCAACCTGCGAATCTAACAAATCCACTACAATAATAATCAATAAGGTATTGTTTTCCATCAAAAATACATAATTCAAATTAGAAGAGAGGGACTTCAATTCCAATATCGGTGGCTCCTCAATAGATGGGCTTACCATAGGTATTCCTCAGTTCTTTAAATCAAGATCCAACTTTTTAGTGCATAAGTATAAGAACCTTTACTAACAAGTACACTCCACATCTCATCATACTCATCCATACCATCGCTATTGAAATTCATGCTCACTGCTACTAATGCCTCAACATCTAGCCTCTCTTTAATGGTTGTAACCAATGCATCTTCATTTATGATATTTATCACAGAAACTATCCATATATCTTTTGGATACCTCATCGACTGACTTATATTGGAAGTTCCTATTTATTATTAAGTCCAAATTTCATATATGCCATCTCTATGTCAATTAGTCCCGTACCCGTATCTAGGAAGGGCCTTCCCAAGATGATATAGATGTCAAAATCAACCTAACAATTAAGAATCACAAAGTTAGCTAGGAATATGAAAAGAGCTATCTTCACCAACACATCACATAATATACCAATCGTCTTCTTGATGTGCCATGATTTTATAGCACTTTTGATACTTAAAACCATAAAATATACAAGTACTTAGGTCCATTTTGTTAGATATGATGTATTATTATGTTATTTTTATGGGATACTAGGCTTTGGAGTTGAAAAAAAGAAGAAAAAGTGAAGTGTACAGAAAACCCCACTTACGAGCTATAAGTGACACTTAGGGCCATTGTAAGTGGCCTTATAAGTATTAGAGAAAACATATTCTGGGAATCTGAAGTTAGAAAATTATCCTGAGAGTTACGAAGAGGTCACTTATAGGGCATACATACCACTTACAGCACCATAAGGGTAATCATATATGGTGTTTCTCTAGATTACTTAGTTATTTGACACTTACAACCCACCTATAGGTCCCTAAGTACAACTTACATGCCATAAGTGGGCCTGTATATACCACTTATGGCCCATAAATTGGTCTATCAGTATTCACCAACCCTATTTTCCTTATTTAATTTGGTTAAGATTTTTGGGTTCTGGTGTATTATATAAATACCCTTTTGATATTTTTGTATTAGTTTATGCACTCTTTACATTCACAGAACTATGTTGATTCTGAGATTTGACTTTTTATCTTGAAATTTATTGTTCTTGTTTTTATGGCTGATTATTAATTTGAGATTCTGGGGTTTGCTCTTAAATTATTGGAAGATGATTCAGATTCTTTCTTTATTGAATTCAATAGATTTTCTTGTAAACATGAGCGGCTAAACCACCTAACTAGGATTGTCGGAACCCTGGTAGAATAATGAAGTAGGGAAAGTTTAAACTTATTCTTGATCAATATTCTTGCATGGATTATGACCTTCTTTGGTGTGATTGCTTTCTTAACGACTGCAGAAGTTAAGAACCTTCTTGTATTCGATACTTACTTCACAAAAGAGGTAAAGATTAGGAAAAGTAGATCAGGATAGTAATTTGAGGCTACAACCCTCATCTAATTAACTTAACACTCACAAGGTAATAGTAATCTGGAATCCAAGATACGAGTTTGTAAGGTGACACACTAGACTCACAAGTTAAAGAGTGAAATTCATCATAGGCATTCACAAGATGGTTGGTGATACATATCTTATTACATTTTTTATGCAAGTTATTGAGATAGTTCGGTAAAGCACAATAATTAGATGGAGTTAGGAAGTCAGGGGGAACACAATCCTAGTATTCATCTTAAATTGATTTCAACCAAAGAAACAAAGATTTGTTCTTTTTATATTGTTCTGACCAAATCCCCCCATTTAGTTTTTCGTATTTTCTGGCTACTTACGCAAATTCGATTTGTCCTATTTCATATGGGTTTGACCCTAAACTTTGTTGGGTTATATATATTTGAAAGAGACTATATTATACTTCTTGGAGGTGTAATTTTAGGCAATATAAATTTTGGCACTGTTGTTAGGGAATATGGTTACATATTCATTTCCCAAGTTTGTTGAGGTAGTTGGTTTTACTTTTTTGATACCCTTAGGATGTACGCCAGTGTATGCCTAGCGCTTGGAGTCAAGACAGTCCCCTGATCCTACCTAATTCAGAACATAAAAGAACCCTATTAAAGAATTATAGGATGTTAGAACATGGTCATGAAGCTTAACACGAGGAGCATCAAGATCATACTCTTGACTTGAATCCTCCTTTGCCATATGGTGTTGATGAAATAGCAACACATACCATTGTAGGTTACTAGAAGAAGAAAATACAAAGAGAGATATTCTTTCATATCATGTGGCTCAAGAGAAAAGAAAAAGGCAGAAAGTAGAGTATCAAGCAGAACTAAAAAAAAACTAGAAGAGATAGAGTTCAAGTACCCCATCCTTTCAATATTTGCCAGTATATGATGATCCAAAGTAAGACTAGGAGTATGTTGATTTTATCAAGACAGGAGCTATTCTTTCTCCTGAATTACCCCAAGGAGTAAAGTTTGATATTATGAGTGCTATGATTCAGCTGCTCAATCTGAAAGGTGTTTTTGCTAGTTTGCCAATTGATGGTACAAAAATGCGTATCATGAATTTCATGGGTATCTACACATTATATAATTTACCTGGGATGAGTCAAGAAGCTTTGAGATTCAGGTTGTTCCCATTCTCTTTGATGGGTGAAGTGACATTAGGCTAGGGGAACTATCTTGTGGGTCCATCACTAATTGGAGTAAATTTCAAAAAAAAAATTTTGATTGATTCTTCCCTCTTTCTAGAATGTTGCAACTAAAGTATAAGACTATAATTTAAGGCAATTACATTCTAAACCACTAACAAGTCATGGTTGAGGTTCAAGAAGAAGTGGATATAGGTTCCTAATCACAGGATTTTTAATAGGAATTTGCTTTAGATATTTTATTGAGCCCTAAATAACAACACCAACGTTGTTACAGATACTATTACTAGTAGAGCTTTCATGAGGCTTCATTAGGGATTAGCTTTATAAATCTTAGAGCTGGTCTTTATTACCAATAGAGGGTGGAATACTGAAGAGGTAGAAAGAGAAACTAGCACTTATTCTATCGGTGTTTCCAGTAAGCAGAGAATTATAGATGATACAGTGGCTCAAGAGGTTGCACAACTGAGGATAGAGATTGGATTATTGACCAACCAATTTGTAACTTTGAATTTAGAAAAGGTGTTGTTGTGGGCATACAAGTTAAAGCTCTTAATCTATATGATTCAAATATTAAGAAAGAGATAAAGTACCTGGATAAAGAGATGGAGGGTTTTTGACCCAAGGTCCAAGTATCTAATCAAGATACTTAAAACTCTAGGCAAGGGAATCAAGGTTGGAACTAACATGGGGATTGATATAGGGATCACAGTAGAGAGAGATAGTGACTGTAGATACAAAAATGACTATAAGGAGGAGTGTGGTGCATAGGTCCCATTGGGGAACTGTGATATTGATTCTAAAATGGGAGAATTGCTGACTAAACTAGTTAAGGGTTTAGATATTCATGAGAGTTTTCTTTAGGATATTAAGGCAAATATTTTGGGACTGATCCAGAAAGTGGAATCGCATGATACCATGATTGAGCATCTTGAGTAATATTTTAGTCAGATGTCGTCTACTTTAAATCAACATCAATCGAGTGATCTTCTGAACAACACTATGTATAATCTAATGAATGACAGTCACTACTTATCCATCGCCACTCGGAGATAAAAGGAAACTATTAATCCTTCTATGCTTGTAGTTGATAAGGTTTGGGATGATGTTTTTCATATTGATGATGCACCTAAAATGGAATCTTAAATGATGGTGATTAGTTATGAAATATCACAAAAAATAAATGATTGTTAATAAATGAGTTAAGAAGGACAGAGGTAAGGGGAAAGAAGTCGATCCTATAGTGTAGACTATTTCAAGGCCTCCCCGACTTTTCCTTAGTGATTGAGAAGAAGCAAAAGGAAGGTAAGTATCAAAAGTTCATATCAATGTTGAAGGAACTATCTATTAATATTCCTCTTTTAAAAGTATTAGATTAGATGCCTATCTATGCAAAGTTTATGAAAGATCTAGTTAACAAGAAACAGACTATGACTTTGATCCTGCGGATAATATACATCACTACAATGCTATTGCTTATTGGTCTTTGGTTGAGAAGGAAGAGGAACCCTAATCTTTCACTATTCCTTGCACTATTAGGTCTCTAAATTTTTCACAATCAGTGTGCGACTTGGAAGAGAGAATAAATCTGATATTGTTAGTGATGTACAAGTAGTTAGGGTTGGAGACACCCAAGCTAACGTCGCTAAGATTATTGATGGCCGATCGGACTTTGAAAAAACTAGTTGGTATATTGTGTGATGTTTTGGTGAAGGTAGCTTCCTTTATCATTCTAGATGATTTTGTGATCCTTAACTATGAGGTGGATTTTGATATTCCTATTATCTTACAAAGGCCGTTCCAAGACATGGGTAGTGCATTGGTTGACATGGAGATAGGAAATATGAAATTTTGGCTCAGTGATGATCAGGTTACTTTTGATGTTGGTTAGTCAATGCAGCTGCCGAAAGACATGAAAATGGTATCTATGATAGACACTGTTGAGGATGATGTAGTGAGTGTACCCATTGAGGAGATACTTGATGTAAGGCACTAGTGGCGGTTTTCATGAACTTTGACAGTAATGGCATTGATGAATATGATAAAATATTGATCGCACTCTATGGTAGAGGTTCGTATTCTTATGTACAAAAATTATTAGATCTTGACTTGAAGAATAGGGCGACTCTACTAGCTCAACTATATATTGGGGAGCCATCGGTCTTGAAATTGAAGGACCTCCCTTCTCACTTGTGATATGCATTCTTTAGGGATCAGAAAACCTTTTTGGCCACTATTGCAGTTGATTTAGTGGATACACATGTTCAGGCATTGATTTTAGCATTATAAAAATTTAAAAGGGCCACCAGATGGACTACTGCAGATATTGTGGGGATTCTACTTAGGATTTGCAATTATAAAATTCAACTTCAACTGGATTGTGTTCCCAAAATCAAACACCAGCATTGTTTGAACCCACCAATGCAAGAAATAGTGAATAAGGAGATTATAAAGTAGTTAAATATTGATGTGGTTTATCCTATTATGGCTAACAAAAGGGTGAGCCCAGCTTAATTTGTACCAATAAAAGATGGGGTCATTGTGGTCCCAAATAAGAAAAATAAGATAGTTCCTATAAGATTGATTACTGGAAAGAGAGTGTGCATAGATTATTAAAATTTGAACACTTGGACACAAAAGGACAATTTTCCTATGCCATTTATGCATCAGATACTAGACAAACTTGTAGGAAAAGGTTGGCACTATTTTCCTGATGGTTATTCAGGGTAAATCAGATTTTCATTGCCCTCTAAGAACAAGATAAGGATATGTCCACATTCCTATATGGTACTTTTACATTCAAAAGGATGCCATTCGGACTTTACAATGCTCCTGCCACCTTTCAGCATTGTATGGTGCTGATATTTTCTGATATAGTGGAGGATACTTTTTTTAATAGTTGAGGACTCATTTGATGACAGTCTATCCCATTTTTCCAATGCGCTTTAAATATGTGAGAAGTACAACTTGGTTTTAAATAGGGAAAAGTGTTACTTTATAGTGAAAAAAGGGATTATTCTCGGACACTAAATCTAGAAGAGAGGAATTAATATTGACAGGGTAAAGATAGAGGTGATTGAAAAGTTACCTCCATCGGTTTCAATTAAAGGTATTAGAGGTTTCTTGGGTCATGTTGGGTTCTATAGCAGGTTCTTCAAGGATTTCTCTAAACTTTCCAATCCATTGTGCAAGCTTTTAGAGAAAGAGGTGAAGTTCATGCTTAATATTTGTCTAAAGGCCTTTGTGTTCATGAAGAGCGGTTCACCTCAACTCCAATTATTGTGTCTCTAGATTGGTACTTTCCTTTTGAGGCAATACGCGATGCTAGTGGTATGTATTTAGGAGATGTCCTACGACAACAACGTGAGAAGATCCTTCACCCTATCTATTATGCCAGCAAAGAATTCAACTTCTCCTACAGTTACTGAGTAGGAGTTGCTCGCAATAGTTTTTGCTTTTGAGAAAATCTAGTCCTACTTGATAGGAGCCAAAGTCATTATTCACACTACCATGCAACATTAAGGTATCTTGTGTAGCAAAAATATGCTAATCCAAGGTTGATTCATTGGGTACTATTACAAAATATTGACTTTGAGGTTAAAGATTAGAAAGGCACTGAAAACTAGGTTACAAATCACCTATCCCGCATCAAAGAGGGAACAATCTTGAAATTAGGGGGTGATGTTGAAATTAATGATACTTTTCTAGATGTGTGAGTCTTGGCAGCATCTAATAACTTAATCCCCTGGTTTACTGATCTTGTCAACTATTTGTAAAATGACCTTACCCTAAAAGACTTGTCATTTTAACAATGTAATGTTTCATGAATGAGGTATGCAAGTTTTTTCGTATGAGCCTTATTTGTTTCATGTGTGTGCATATGGATTTATTCAAAGGCGTATTCTTATGGTGGAGATGATAAGCATTCTTAAGGCCTAGTGGTGGTACCCATACAACCCATAAAATTTAATAAATGGGAACTATTAGCTGACTATCTTTAAAAATGCCCATGATTGTGCTCGAGCATGTGATTAGTGTTAGTGTCAAGGAAATTTTTTGCGAAAACATGAGTTTCCCAGGACATCCATTTTGCTGTTAGAGTTGTTTAATGTGTGGGAATTAATTTGATGGGTCCATTTATGAGTTCTAATGGGACAAATTATATACTAGTGGAAGCTGACTATGTTTCTAAATAGTTGGAGGTAGTTACGTTTCCCAATAATTATGGTCGAAGTGTCACTACATGCTTGAAAAGAAACATATTTTCTTGGTTTGTCACTCCCCATTCTAGTATTAGTTATGGTGGATCTCACTTTTGTAATCGTCTATTCAAGGCCCTACTCAAAAAATATTATGTGAAACATAAGGTGGCAGTGCCTTACCATTCCCAGACGAGTGTACAAGTTAAGAAATGCCAATCGGACTGATTGGTCAAGAAATTTGGATGATACACATTGGGCCTATCGAATTGCTTTTAAAACCCCCCATAGGTGCCTTTCCATATTAGTTTGTGCACAGCGAGGCATGCCATTTTCTGGTTGAACTTAAGCATAAGGCACTATGGGCATTGAAAAAGCTCAATATTGAGTGGAGTGATGCAGCAAAATTTAAGGATAAGCAAGGAGAATGAGTTGGATGAGTTTTGACTTCGAGCTTCTGAGAGTTCAGCTTTGTCCTAGAAGAAAATGTAGTCGTATCATGACAAAAAGATTGAGAAAAGGGTGTTAAAGCTTGGTGATATGGTCATGTTGTATAATTCGAGACTTCTCTTATTTCTGGGAAAGCTGAAGACTATGTGGTATGACCATTCATTTTGGTTAGAGTATTCCTGCATAGTTCAATTGAAATAAAGCAAGATGGTGAGGCCTTATTCAAGATAAATGGGCAATGTGTTAATCACTATATGGAAAACACTGATAAAGTAAAAGTTTGTGTTGATGTAATCCTTGATGATGTATGAGTAGCCAAGTAAACTGAAACACATCGAGTGTTAAATCAGGAGCTTCATAGGAGGCAATCCATGATTATGTTGATGAAGTCTGAGTTTCAAACATAGCCACATCGTGTCGTGGTGTTGAATCAATCGTTGGTTGGGAGGCAACCCATATTTAGTGTTAAATTTGTTTTTATTTTTGTAGGTATAAAGCATGGGAAAACACCTGGAAACTGGTAAAGATTCCAAAATTTTGACAATTCTATGTAAGTAGACTTACTAAACTACTTACAAGGGTTGCAAGTCCAACCTACGCTGGGTAAGTAGGATGGTAAGTGTTATAGTGAAAATCTAAGTATTTTTGGATCTCTAAAGTTTTACATACAAAGGGTCATAAGTAAAACTTATGCCCATAATTGGGGTCGTAGATATCAAAACAGATAATGCTTTGCAGGTCTCACTTACGGAGACAATTATGGATGTTGTAAGTGGACAAAATTTTGAGGGTTAAAGATTTTAAAATTTGGGAAGGACCTAAGTGGATCCGACTAAAACCTGTGGACCACTTCCTTCTAAACCCTAAAGCCCTATCCTATACCCCCACGATTTCAAATTATAAATCCTTAGACTTAAACTCCTCAACTTCCCTCATAAATAATTACAAAAGGTAAAAACCTCTAAACATCCCACCTCAATATACGTGTAATTCCAGGTGAATATTTTTGGCTCCAAACTGTAAGAATCAAGTATTTGCTAATAGAAATTAAGAATGACACTTGATATAGTATGAATTTGATATTTTTTTCATGAATCCTAAAATGTATGGAGCCTAAAATTGAGTAAAATCTGAAATTATGCATAATCTATGGTTGGGAAACTTGTGATCATATCATGTATGGAAGAAGAAGATGAACAGTGAAAGGAAAGCCTAAAAATACGTGTGCAATACCTGTGAACTCAAAATGTTGCATGTTATAGTGTACAAAATTTGAGTTAAAATTGCAATATACATTGTGTGGGATGAAAATTTGAGGAAAAGTTGAAGTATCTTCAGGAGGGCACTTACAAAGGAACTTATGAGCCTTATAAGTAGCACTTACGAGACTTAAGTGGCCTCATATGTGTCATACTTGATGCCCTAAAACTTTAGGGCTTTTTCTGACACTTATATGGGCACCTAAGACCCTTGTAAGTGTCACTTACGGCCCATAAGTATGGTCGTAGGTACCCTACCCTAGGTATTATGATTTTCTCAATATTTTTTTGTTCCCTTCTTCTGTTTCAAGAACTAACAACTAGTTTATTAGGTACAATGGCATATAAAGCAACACAAAATAAGGGAGTTTGGTGTAGACTCTGAGAAGAGTCTCCTATGAGGAGTGGCTCAGTAGAGGAGTACCTGGTGAACCCAGGCAGAGCATTAGTCCCGCGATAGAATAGTGGCATATCTCAGAGATAGGATGAAGCTACAACAGTTGTGGATGTATTGGGTGCTCAACCTTTATAACCACCACATGCACAAAAAGTAGGGGCCTAACCTTCATTTCCCTTCATCTTCAGGAAAGGACATCGAATAAAGAATTTAGGTCAGACACCATTGCACTATTCCCAGTCTGAGGAGGAAGATAATGATGTATAGGATATGGTAGATTCATAATCCAGGTCTAGATATAAGGATAAGTTTGGGATAATTTTTCATTCTATAGAGGAGGAGGATGCACCTGGCTCCTACACTTAGGAGGGGTCAGAGGATGCATCTAGTTCAGCTAATGAGTCGGCTTCAATCCTGGTTGAACCCAAGTCTAAGGAGGGTTAAACTTAGGTCCACTTAAGATTTCAACATCAATAGTAAAGTATGCTCCACCGACTGCACAGTACACTCAGCCTCTTATTCCACCACCTGTTACCCTAACATCTAATTCCACGCATGTCTTGGTTGTGCCTATTTCTTAGATTTCTCCAATATGGTATGTGGAGGGGTTTTAGGATATTTTTGAGATGGATAGCTTCTTGACTTAGTAGAATCATCCAAAGAGGAGTATTTCAGCAGAGAGGATAATTGATTTGATAGGGCTAGCAGGACCATGATACGCCCAAATTATACCTCTCTTACGAGAGAGTAAATGGTCGTTGTCAAATATATAACCCAACTAGGTTGGGGTCGAATCCCACAGGGAATATGGTGCTAATTAAGTTGTAGTAGATTAGTTGAATTTTAATCATTCATTTTCATAAAATAATTAGGGGGATTTGATTTAGTTCACAACTTAATGGTTTTAGTTTCACAAGATGAAATATGTGTAGTAGTATTCAAATTCAGAGAAATAGCAAGCTAGGGTTATCTCCACTTTGTAGTTTTCAATACTTTCTAACTATGGGCTTTACAAATTCATACATGCTTTGTGATTACAGAGAAACGTATTGTATTTAATAACATAATCCTAGTGTTTCTTAACCATCAAGGACTAATTCACTTTATTTCTCTCGAATCAAAAGCGTTTACCAAAAACAATACGAAATCTCCAAGTAGTTAATCCTGCTAAGGCATTAACATATGAAATAGGGGTTGGGAATCCTATTTTCTTGTCACTACTCTCTTTTCTGAACATCAATATTTCTTTCGAACAAGTTGCGTTTTAAGGCATATCCTCTATGTTTGCAACCACGAGAATTCAACATAAACGAAGAGAGTATGATGTAAACAAATCTATGCATGATGAATTCAAAACCCAAAGTGATAGATTGTATGATACAAGGCTTCCATAACCCTAACTAATAAACTTGGCTACTCATGAATAAAATAAAAATCATCATAAGTATATTCATCATACCAAAAACTAGAAGAAGATATTGGTGTGCCAATAGAGAAAACAAGAGAAAAACATTTCTCTCTCTCCTCAAGCTAAGCTGCCTTTCTCTTCTCTCTAAAATAATACAGAATAATGAATAAAAATTTGGCATTAAGCCTTTTAATAACCTCTTCTTTCATAATTGCCTTATAAGTCCCTGAACTAATTATAAATGACAAACTAGTTTTGGACATAGTTTCTAGGCGCCACATTTGGTCCAGACTGCTACTCTCTCTTGTGTCATATGCCATCCACATTCCATAGTCCCATTATTTCTTCATCTACTTCACTAATACCTAAAATCACACTAATCATATCGGTTATCTCAATTATATAGAAGTAGAGTAAAAACATAAGAAACTAGGCACTTTGTTCTCTAAACTTAGCTATAATATGGATAAGTTATGGTGCTTAGCCGTATAAATACACCCAATATTAGAGCACTAGTCCTGTGGGCATCTTTTGATAGATATCACTTAGGGTGTATGACTCAACCCCAAAGTTCATATAACCCAGCTCTAGTTTGGGAGTTTTATGCTTCTTACACCTCTATGATTTATCTGATTACCCCACCCGAGCATAGAGATGTTAAGCAACCCCAGCT
Organism: Capsicum annuum; assembly: GCF_002878395.1. NCBI lineage: Eukaryota > Viridiplantae > Streptophyta > Magnoliopsida > Solanales > Solanaceae > Capsicum > Capsicum annuum. Next base: position 58,162,046 of record NC_061113.1, on the reverse strand, counting down.
AAACCATACTTTGCTTAGATGGGTTAGAGTGGACATTTCTAAGGTTTCCATCTTCCAAGTAACATTTGGGCAACATAAATTTTTCATAATATGATCATCCATCAATAGTCTCAATGAGGGCAGCTTGGGCGATCCCAACCACAACTACTTGTATACAACTAGCAAAATTATAGTAATGCTAGCTCCCAAATAACATAATGCTCATGCAAAATTAAAGAATCCAATAGTAAAAGGAATATTAAAAACCTCGAGGTCCTCTTTTTTCTCAGCAAAAGATTGTGAGGCAATAGAACTACAATAATCCATATTATCACCAGGCTCAAAAATCACCGTCTTCTTCTTGATTACCAAATCCTTCATAAAGTGTACATAATTAGGTATCTCTCTAAAGCTATCACTAGGGGAATATTTAGTGACAACATATTCAACATTGACATAAATTTATAATATTTCCTTTCTTCATCCTTTAAGGAAAAGGTGAGGGAGGTCGTGGAATATGCTTCAACACTGGTGTGACCTCCTTACCCTTTTTTATCATCATAAGCTCATTTATCTATAATCATTCATTTTTGGGATACCACAGCATTAGTCACCAACTTGTTAGTTTTAATTTGTGGTGCATCATCAACATCCACAATCACATTCCTTACCTCCTTAACTAAAAACTATTAGTGGATCAATAGTCGACTTACCATATTAAATGGTGATAGCTAGGCAGTGACTATCATTCTTTGGATTTTGAATAGTATTGCTTGTTTAATGTCGCAAAAAACTTCTCAAATTACTGCCCAAGCTGCTTAATTATGGTTGTATATAATTCTACTTCCTATCTCAACCTTGATATATCATCCTTAATCTCTTTAAAGGAACTCTCTTGTCTCTCAAAGCCCTTCACAATATTATTAATCAAAGCTTCCATTCTCTAACTTCTTAAGATCATCGTTCCCCAATGGAACATAAAGACCAATCTTATCCTTGTAATCATCCTTTCTCCTCCATTCACAAACGCACTCTCTACTCTTGTCCCTGTACCTATCTTAGTAGTAGTTCCAACATTAAATCTCTTGGATTAAGTTCAATATGTATTGATTAGACCCTTGTAGTTTGGATCAAAATCTTCCCATCCAAGTACTTTACTTTTTCTTTAGGGTCAAACTCTTTATTTCTAGAAGCTTTACATTATAAAACCACTGCATTCAACTTTTTTGTTCCAATGTTGGCAAATTTCTTAGTAAGAAACCCAATATTAATCCTCATCTATGCTACCTGTTGAACTACTATCTCATGTAATACTCATGACTTATTGGAAGCATCAATCAAATAAGTACTGACTAATTTATCTTCCTCCTGAGTAGTCCACCCTTAGTTGGTTTTAGTAATCCGATCTAAGATCTATCAAGCTCTATCCCATCAAAGAATCATAAAATCTCTACATATAATAGTATCTATTATAGCCTTGGTATTTGTATTCAAGGCTCTATAATTTATCTCAAGCAATTTTCTCCCTATGATTCTGTGGCTTGGACAGTTATCAATTTCTTCTTTGAACCTTAACCATATCTCATAAAGTGCCTTTGAATGCAACTGTCTGAAATTATAGATCTCATCCTTCAACTATAATATTTTAGTGGGCGAGAAAAGTCAGTCCAAAAATTATGTTCTCAACTCAGTCCAAGTGGTGATAGACCCATGAGAAAACTCTCCTAACCACAAAGTCACTTTTCATGTAAGAGAGAATGGGAACGACCTTGGTCATATAGCTTTCTGACTCACTTTACAAACCAACAAATACTCCTTTCAAGTTCAACAACTGGATCATTGCACTCATAATATCATATTTTGTTCCTTGGGGAAATTCTAGAGAAATGATAGCACCTATCTCAATTAATTCAACATACCTAAGATCTTTATCTAGATCATCATAAATTGGAAAATATTGATGAACTAGCAGTTGAACTCTGTTCCATCTAACTTTATCTTTGTTGAGTGTTGCTTGATGATATTCCTCCTTTTGATTAACCCTTTCTTCATCACGTTGCGCAAGTGACAGCCTAGCATTTTTTGGCTATTAACTAGGAAGTGGTTTTCTCGATAGTTTCTTGAACCCCGCGCATAGGTGGATGATTATATATTGATGGTTCATTCAAGAACCCCTTTGTGTTGGGGTCCATGATTATACTTTTCTACTCTCTCTATCTTAGGATTCTATTGTAAGGTCCATTCAAGCTCAGGATCAAATAGAATCAGGGATTGCCTTGACTTTGCGTATTGGGCATATACCGACACGTGCCCTAGAAATAGTAGAAAATAAAAAATTCATCAAACAAAACAAAGAACTTCAACAAACTCAATCAATCAATCTTTAACCATATTCCCCAACAATGGCACAAAAATTTGTGGTCACCCAAATTTTACCTCCAAGAAAGTATAAAGCAGTCGTTTATCAAATATAGAACCAAACCAGGTTGAGGTCTTTCCAAAGAGGAATAGGTTGGAAATCTATCATGAGGTTGCTGATATAATTAGAAATTTTAGAAAGTAAAAAAAGAGGGTCGGTTATGAAAATAAGAGTAGTAGTACAATGCTAGGAGATTAGGTTTGTATCAATGTAAGATGATCACTAGGGTTTTGTTCCCCATGACTTCATAACTCCACAAACTACTCATGTTTGTCAGACTATCTCAGTGCCTTACAAGTAAAATATAACAGGATATGTATCACCTAATTGTTTGTTGACCTTGGTTTGGGCAAATTTCACTCATATTATCTAGATCTTAGAGTGTCGCATTACTAACACCTTGTTTTATGATCTTAGATTAACTATCTCATCTTGGTCTCAAGTTAATTAGATAAAGGTTGGTAGCTTCAAATTACTATATGATTTGGTTTTCCTAATCTACATCTCTCTAACAAGTATTGAATACAGACAAGTTCCTAACATTTGCAACTATTAAGAAAGCAATAAAAACAAAAGAAATCCCTATACATACAACAACACCAATTAAGAATAACTTAGCACTAAAGTGGTATGTTATTCAATCAGGGTTCCCACAACCCTAGTTATGGGGTTTAACTGCTCATGATTGTAACAACAAATATAGATTCAATAGATGGAAACATAAAGATGAACTTATGAAGAATAAGAATGAAAAACTGAAATCTAAAATTTATTGTGAACCCTGAAAGCCAAGAACAATAATTCGAAGATCAATAATGTATCTCAAAACTCAAAATAATGTCAAAAGTGTATAAAGTGCGTAAACTAGTAATAGAACATATTAATGGTATTTATAGATACATAAGAAAGCCTATCATTAGTAGTGTAGGAAACCAGAGTCGGCATCAACTCACGATTTGTGGATTGAGTCGTAAGCACAACTCAGGAATTGTGCCTTAGATCGTGGAAATTAAAGTGAATATACAACTTTGAAGCATCTCCTACTGACAAGGCATTCTATGGGTCTTCACTTGTACTTACACCTTGTAAGTAGTCTCATGGAAATAAGGAACAAATGTTATCTTATTGACTTTAACCCACGTTGCTACCTACCAATCATAGGTACTACCTATTAGTCGTAGGTTGACTTGTGGGTAGTTTTTTTGGCAAATCTTCTTCTTTTTTTCTCGTTCTTTGATCATTAACTCTATTTTCCTGCAAAATCAACATAAAAACACATCATATCTAAGAAGAATACTAAGTTCATGCACAATTTTCCTATTTTAAGTATCATAAGTGTCATGAAACCATGGCACATCACTTACCAAAGTACAAATGCTGATATAGTAGGAGATCATACTATGTGGGGTTCACAGACTGAATGTCAGAACCTATTTTATAAGATAATATAACACAAAGAAAAGTATGTGGAATGTACAGAGCATGTGAGATATGCACTACACTATATTTGTTGAACATGGATTGAGGAATGGACATTGATGCAACGACCAAGTAAAGTAAACTAGTAACATAATAAGAATAAACTGCTAAGTAAAATAAATACAAGGATATTATAAAGACCTAAAAAGATATACAAACTGATGTTCTTATTATGGAATATTAACATCAAAAGTAATATTTGGTACACTAAGATGTATAAATCAATCTAGATAATAAAAAATACTAAGTGCATGAATATTTTTCTAGAACTGAGATACTATGAACTAGACAAAGCAGAGGATCATGCGAAATACCAAACTGTAAGAATATGGGAGATACTAATAACCAATATATAACCATGTGAGATAAAATGGAGTTTAGTGTATAATCGCTGTGAAAAGGGCCCAATATTTCTTACCAGGGTATAAAGGCTAAGCTAATATGATATAGTATCAATAAACCTACAGTGACATATGGTTCTATGACTTAAGGACTTTTACTAAAGGTATCAGCCAAGCAGGCTGGTGAGCCTTCATTCCCTAGTCCACTCAGTGCTAAGTAATAGCCCTAACTAAACATAATTGATAGCTTGATGAGATGGAATATTTAGATGTCAACCTGAGATAACATATATGGATGTCAACCTATCCATAATAATGGATGTCATTCCTAATTGCCAGTGGATTCTATTTTATAAGAAAACTAATCCATAACCATTAATGGTTTTTCAGATACCATACTAATTAGGAACTTACTTTTGATAAAAGGTTTCAAGAGCATTGACGGCATAACCAGATGTCATACATGTCATGTATCATCTTGTTATGAGCTGAAGCTCCTAATTATGATCTTAAAACTCATATGTATATGAATCATGTATTTTGAATACTATGACTTATAAGTCTATGAAAGACATGAGATGATTGGAGTAAATGCGTAAAGGAACCCTATGAGGATTAAGATTTTTGAAGGAAATAATAAGGCTAGACCCAAGCCTTGAATTCTAACTTATGGAACTAATAATAGTCTAATAGGGTGAATTTATCTAAAAACACCATTTAGAATATACTTTATCTGAAAACACTCTATCGGTCAGCAGCACTAAAAGTAGGGATAAACTAAAATTGATTAATAGAACATCTATCTAAAATTATATTGAAACATGTTAACATGAATAAATGAGTGTTTAATTAACAAATCATACGATCCTAGTTCATCGGGTGTCAATAAACCACCATCTTTGAAGAATGCAAGTATTCATGAAGGCCTTTATAATATGAATAAAATATGAAATTACATAATACAAGCCAAAAAATCATGGAAATAGCATTATACTTAGGGTTAATAAACATGATACTATCAATGTGCTAAATTTCATGAAGAAACATGTATTTATAGTTTACTAGTTGTAGGGAACTGATGTACAAGAGGAATCATGGTTGTAATGACAACCCTAATTTTGAGATCATGAATTAACTGAGGACTAAATATTTTTCAAGACTCTGTGGGTAAAAGGATACCCATTGATAAAATCCCATATACCCGGAGATAAAAACCTTGGAGAAACCTTTAAATTTGGAGTCTGAAGTTGAAGAACTCTAATTTTTTCTAGGAGAAGAAAATTCCATCTTTACCTATTTTCTCTCTATGTATTAATTGAATTTTAAGTTAATAGGGAATTTAGGCCATTTTAGTCTTACATTTCAGCCTTAGGATAGGTCATTGATGTAGTTTTTGTATTAAAAGAGTGGGTAAATACCAAATAACCCTTTTAAAATAATATAGAAAATTTTTGGAATCCGTGTCGATGATCCTTATGACGACTTGTTGAGTTTGGAGATAAGTCATGGTCAGAGTTATGATTTGGGACTTGATTTTGGCTTCCCGCTGCCTTAGCCATGAGTACCCCTATGACTCATAGGGTCTGATGATGACTCATAGTGTCTCTCGATAACTCATCGTATTTGAGACATTGCTATTGATTGCTATGACAGTGCTTCAGTAATTTAGCCATAATTTCTTACTTCAATATTGAATTACAGAAAAATTGAATGATTTGGAAATATAGTTCAAATATGTTTCTTTTGGTTGGTCTTGATCTAAAAAATACTTTAGAAACTAGGATTTATAATTATTTGAAGTTGAGTATAACAAGATTCTTCATAAGAACTCAATCGGTAAGGAAGGTTTGAACTTAGATGTAAGCTACGAGTTACTTGAGGCTTTAATACTTGTCTGATATCACTTCTCGTACTACTAAAACATAAAGTTTGATTCTTTAATTACTTGAAGAATGGTTCTAATCTTAGTTTGAATTTTTGGTATTTTACAATATCTCTCCCTTGAGATCTTTCATCCCCGAATGAACACTACTAAGTTGAGAGAAAAGGGAATGAGTTACAATAGATTGCATAAATAGGAAAAGGTGTAAATTTAGAAGACTAAAATGAGAAGAAAAGAGAGTAAATCACTAGTATTGTTCACCTGATCTTTGAACTGAACCAATGGTTATTCGGACTGATCCATACTAATAATTTAAAACTCACTAAAGTATTTCGATTGAAACATATGCATGGAACTTGGGCAAATAGATGTTGATGTGAAATTTTTTTCATTCATTGAGTAAAGAACTTTATTTCTTCCAATACCCTTTGTTAGAATTCTAGATGTAATTGAGGAAAGAAGTATGGGCATGATCTGAGCAATACATCTGACTGGGAAATTGTAACATGTCTTGAACATTCTAGTCCACTGATATAAGTATATAAGAAAAGGTAACAATATCGATTTAATCATCAGGAATCTTTACTCTTTAATTTTTATGACATGAACCAAAGTATCTTGGGTCAAAATGAATGACAAGAACATACGCTTTTAGCAAAATGACATTAAACTTCCAACTTATTTTGTGATCAACCTCACATCCAAGGTATACTTAAATTCATGGAAGAGCTTTACTAGGATGAACTATAGAAAGAAGGATACTGTAGAATAGCGACTAAGAGACTCCGGTAACCCTTAACACCCAATCAAGGTTTGAGGCGTATAATCGATTATGAATAAGCTTGTCTATGAAGTTTTTCTTGAGAATATTCCTAACATATTGTGATTTCACTAATTAACTAGAATGTATCATGAGTATGCAAACCTGAGTGTGTTAGGAAACTGTGGGTGCCTGAGTCATGACCTTTATGGTCTTAGACTGTTATCACGAGTTCTTAGAGCATGATTTGGATTTTTTAGTGAGATATTACTCCTTATGCAAGGAACTGAGAATAGACATGCATCTGAATAAATTCCTCACATCAAAATGTATCAAGGTAGCACTAAAGTGTTGTGATGACATAAGTATACTGATTATGCTAGGATAAGAATGGGTCTCTACCACCTCTTAGCTATGTTCTAGAACTTGCTAACACTACTACCTAAATCTCCATGACTTAATTGGTTCAATACTTTAATATGTACTCCTTATACCAAAGTCACCACACTAAGTCTACAAGTCTAGGTCTTAACCTTCATATTTATTTTAGTAGCCAAAGCAAGCTATTTCATGGTTTTCCACCTATCCCTTGTAATAACCTACCAAGTCTATATAGAGCTACTTTCCAAATCTATCTCTTTTTATTGTTTGTCATAGTACTAATCTCCACCGTCAATACTATATTCTAAATTATGACTTTTCACCACTATGGGATAATAAAGGCCTGATTCTATAAATGCATGAAGAAGAAAATCTGGAAACATACCTGACTCAATTTTAGGAGAACTCTTTTGATTCGGCTGGCTTGATATGATTGAGTTAAGTGCTAAGAACAACGTATGCTAGGAGGGTTACACTTCTAATTTGGGAGACCTAGAAGAGTTGTTGAAAAAGTAGGATGATTCTGATAGCAAAATTTCCTACCTTTTATCGAAGCTACCAAAAAATCTCATAACTTCTGGCCTATCTTGCCATACCCAAAACAACCTTCATATCCTGCCATATATTCCCTTACGTGTCATTTGCCACACTTTCTACAAATGGGGTGAAATTTTTCTCTTACAATAATTTTTTGAGGATGACAGCCAGATGCTCACCCTTCTGATGATAATTAGGCCTATGGGCCAGAGATAAAGTACTAGATGATGAGAGGGTCAACCCTGATGAACTTTAAGGAAAAATAGATTGGTTCCACTAGTGATCTTTTAGTAATTAGAGTTATCATTCCCTGATATGACCCTCTTTTTCTTTCTTTTTCTTTTTTTACCATCATAATTTGAAGGGACTACTACCTACTGATTCAATTGAGGTCATATCTAGAGCTAATAATTGGATGGCTTCACAAAATTCTGCATTAGAAACATTAGCACTTGAAGGCTAATTGACTGGTGTGGAAGAATTACCATTTTGATGACTTTTCTGAGTGGTATCTTCTTAAGGAAACATATTCTAAAACATGTACGGCACAAGTTAGGAGAATAGATAGAGTTTACTATGATATGATCCTGAAATAAGTGAAACTTTCCAAAAATATTTCATAGACTCTTATTCATGAATATGGCACACTTCACACCCATTAACAAGATTCTACGTAATGCGGCTTTCATGCACCCTAGGACAGTTTGAACCTGATACTTTGATACAAGTTTTTCACGACCTTAGACAACCCCCTACATGTAACACATTGCTTAGAACCTTAAATGACCACAAGCTAACCAATAGCCTGGCAGGCCACTAAAAATACTGAAAATAACTGACATAAACACTGTGAGGAATTTGAAATAAATAAAGAAATAATATTCTAAAATTAACAAAAATATATGAGTTTAAAACCACAAAAATAAAAATTTAATTATATTTCTAAAAGCCTTTACTAAGATCAATTGCTGGGACAAACCCCAAGCTATCTCTAATTATTCAAAAAATGAAAGGGGTATAAAAATACTAATAAACGAGTCCTTGAATGATGAAGACTCACCAAAGTAGAATTGTTGATGTTGTAGGAGATCGGACTATGCATGAGTCAGAGGTTGATCATCAGAACCTATATTCTAAGATAATATAGAGCAAAAGAAAGATATAGTCAGTACGTTAAATGTATTGAGCATGTGATATATGCACTACACTATATATGTTGAACATGAGGAAATAAAATGAACATGGAGTGAGGATCATAAACTAAAGGAACAACTAAGTATAGTGAACATGTAACATAATAATAATAATAATAGTAATAAAATGTTAAGTAATATGAATACAAGGACATTATGATGCCCTAAAGGGATGTACAAAATAATGTGGTTATGATGGCATATTAAAATCAAAAGTAATACTGGGGAACACAAAGATGTACATATCAATCTAAATAATTATAAATACCTACTGCTTGAATATTTTGATATGACTAAGATACTGTCAACCAGAATGAGTTGAGGGTCATACAAATATTGAAGTGTAAGACGATGAAAGACATTATTTACCGAAATATAACCATGTGAGCTAAAAATGGAGTTCAAAGTATAATCCATATCACAAAAGTCCCAATATACCCTACTAGGGTATAAAGGCTGAGTTTAGCTGATCCGATGTGGTATAAATAAAGATAAGAAGCATATAGTTCTATGACTTAGGGACTTCTAATAAAGGTCTCAACCTAGCAGGTAGGTGAGCCTCCATCCCCTCATCCACCCGGTGCTAAGTACTGCTCCAAGCTTAACATAAGTGATAGCTCAATAAGATGACATAGTTAGATGTTATCTGACATGACATATATAGATGTCAGCCTATCCATCATCATTGATTGTATGCCTGATTGCTTGCGATACTACTAGTGACCTCTATTTTATGAGAAACTTTATCCACAATTATTAATGGTTTTTCAAATACCATAAAAATTGGGAACTTACTTTAGACAAAAGGTGTTCAAGAGAATTGATGGCATAACTAAATGTCATATATGTCATAGATCACACTATTATAAGATGAAGCTCTTGATTATGGTATGAAAACGCATATTTATACAAATCATATATTTCTGAATATTGTGACCTATAAGTTTATGGGAGACATCAGATGGCAAGAGTAAATGCATCAAGAAAACCTATGAGAATTAAGATTTATGGTCTTGAACCTTGAATTTTGGCTCATGGAACTAATAATAGTCTAATAAGGTGAATTTATGTGAAAATACAGTTTAGAATACACTTTATCTGAAAACACTCGATCGATCAATAACACTAAAAGAAGGGATAAACTAAGACTGACTAACAGATCCTCTATCTAAGAGTATCTTAAAACATCTAAACATGAAGTAATGAGTCTTTAATTTACAATGAATGGGATCTTAGGTCATCGAGTGTTCCTAACCCGCTATCTCTGAAGAATGCAACTATTTATGAGGGCATTTATGATATGAATAAAATATGAACTTACATAGTACAAGCCCAAAATCATGGAATTATCATTATACTTAGGGTTCATGGACATGATACTATCAATGTGCAGAATTTCATGGGGAAATATGTATTTATTGCTTACTAGTTATGGGAACTGAAGTACAAGAAGAATTATTGTTGTATTGACACTTAATTTTGAGATCATGAATTAACTCAAGATCTGAATGTATTTTGAGATTCAGTGGGTAAAAGGATACCCATTGATGAAATACCACAAACCTGGAGATTACAACCTTGATGGAACCTTTGAATTTGGAGTTTGAAGTTGAAGAACCCTAATTTTGCCTTAGGAGAAGAAAATACCCTCTTTCTCTATTTTTTCTCTATGCATTGACTAAATTATGAGTTAATGGGAATTTTTGGCATTTTAGTCATACATTTCATCCTTAGGATAGATTAAATGACATAGTCCTGGCATTAAAAAAGTGGGAAAAGACCAAATAACCCTTTTAAAAGTGCTTCAAAAGTTTCTGGAAATACTGCTAATGACCCTCATGATGAATCTATAGGTCTTGGGACAGGTCATGGTGTGTGTCATCATTTGAGACTTGATTTTGGCTTCCCAATTTCGTGACCATGAGTCATCCTATGACTCATAGGTTCTGAAAATAACTCGTAGCATCTCACTATGACTCATCGTGTCTTATCATTGTCACTGACAGCTTTGACAGTGCTCCAGTAATTCAGCAAAACTAAATACATTGGAAAAATAATTCAAATATCTATCATTTGTTGGGTCATGAGCTCAAAAATACTTTAAAATCAAGAAGTTAGGGTCATTTGAAGTTGACTATAGCCAGATTCTTCACAAGAAAACAATCTGTTTGGAAGGTTTTAACTTGGTTGCGAGCAAGGAGTTACTTGAGGCCTTAATACTTGTCTATATCACTTATTATTCTACCAAAATGTGAAGCTTGGTTCTTCATTTACATAAAGCACAATTTTTATAATATCTTGGATTTTTGTGGTGTTACGACTGCCCCTCTTCATATAGGGTATGGTTGATAGAGCCAAGAAACCTTTGGTAACATGGTTGTTGTTGGGCCATGATGATCCTGTAAACACCACAAAACTAATTTAGAAACCTTATTGGGTACTATAGGGGGAAGATATTTGGAAAACTTATGAGAAAATAAAAACCTAGGAAGCTACTTCTAGGTACCGCAATAGTGTTTAAATAACTGTAGTAGCATTACTGCCAAGATGGTAACTAGCCATTATAGTGATACCATTGTGGTGGAAAAGTTAACGTTATAGTAGTTTGTCATATTCAACCATTAGAGCTCCCATCCCATGGTTTAAATTATGACTATTCTTTGTATTTCTTAGAATAAAGGGTAGACCAAGCTTAGGGAAGTTGGTATATACCTTTTTTCACAAAATGGGAGTGTAGAACACTCGAATTCACCCCTAACTCACCAAATATCATTGTAGAATATGAACCTACACCTTTCACCCCTTCCATGGCCGAAATCCTCAATGAACTACATAAATCATACATTTAGAATTCTAGAGGAGTGTTGAAGACAAAAGAGAATCTAAAATATTTGTCATTTCATACAAAAATACCACCAAATACAAGTATCAAAAGTTGCCCCAAAAACCAACTAAAATTTCTCAATTCTAACAAAGTTTAAATGATTCTACAATAAAAAATACATAAGTAAGTTGTCACAACCCAACCCCGGGCCTAGTCGTGAAAGGTATCTCAAGCTCGTCGAGGACCAAAGACTATCCCCTTAGCCTAACCAACCAGAACACAAAATCCAAATGAACAATGGAAGACATCCTGAAGATAAAGATAAAATAGTTAATGTAACTGATGGAACTAAGTGTGGATAAATAGTGACCACCCACACTTCATCCACAAAAGCCTAAAAATTGAAATACCAAGTTAGTTTGAGACATTCCCCCGACCATGGACAAAAAGGAAATCCAAAATATAAAAAAATAATGGGATTTCTATTCTCATAAAAGAAAGAAGTGAATGTCCGGCGTTCCAAAAGATAGAGGCTCACCATTTCAATGTAGACCAACCAACGAACCAAAACCACCTAACTCTAGATAAGGAAACCAAAGAAAATCCTAAGACCCTATATCATAAAATGATGTAGCGTCCGGGGACGGTTAGCAGCTTGAGAACTAGCATGTAACTTAGGGAAGGGATGAAATAATGCCATTTTCCAAAACAAACCAATCTTAAAGTACATATTTACATACATGTATATAAATATATATAAGATGCTGGGGTAGGATAAAGGGTTTAAGCATGAGATTTAAAAACCATTAGACTGGAGTGTGTAGCTCAAATCGTCTTAAGGATACTTATGGGCTGTATAGGTTTTTCTCTCCCTGCTGAAAGGTCCCAGTTCATGTTAGCTGCAGGAACTAGGAAAAATACAAAGAAAGGACAGGGAATCTATGACACCAGTTATCCCGAAATATGTATAAAGTGTGAACTATGCACACAGTTATAAAGACACCTATGCCAAAAAATGTGGTTTTTAGTGTTGGTCCCCTCGGGACCTCCACCTTCCACGACGATCTACACAACCCCCTTTAAGCCTAATTTAAACATTTGCACATAACCTATCCATTTAAAAAAGTAGTTATCCATTTAGGCATTTACTGTTGGTATCGTCATAATAATTGATTAGTCTTTAAAGCTTATAGAATTATGCAATTCCAATTATCCATCAACTTAGGGGAATCCACGACCCCAAGTTCCAATTTAAGACCACACCATAGCCATTGAGGATCTTTTCAAAACTATTTTTATCTATTTATCCATTAATGCAATGCGATAGCTAAGAACAATAAGTAAAATCATGTAATTGTCCATATTTCAAAACCAATTATGCAAGAGGATTGAGATTAATACCAATTCCCAACTAAATTCCATAAAATTTGGGGGAATCCATGACCCCCTTTCCATTCAACATTCCCATGCTTAATTTTAGTTCAAAGACCATGAGATAAAGCATGAAAAATAAGTCCAAAACCATGGAAAAACCAACCAAGTAGTAATCATACAAAAACCTCAACCCATCATTCAACCCCAACAAATAAATCCATATAACCCATGAATTAACACATGCTTTTATATAAAGCCAAGTTAGGAAAGAGATACATACCTGAAGACACTAAGAAATTCAAAGAGAAAACCCCAATTTAAAGCATAGATAACCAATTCTCTTAAAAATTATAATTGTTATTGCTTGGGAAATTTGAGAGAGATAAGAGTTTTTATGTTATGTTAATTGGAGGAAATAGGGCTAAGGGAAAGGTTTTAAGTCATAGAAATTAATGGGATGGAAAGAGAAGACCACAATGCCCTTAATGAGATCATGTAGAAAATATAACTCACAGGCACTACGGTTCTTGTAACGACTTGTGATAACCAATCATAAGTCCTCACCACGACTCATAGTCTCGGTAGTACCCAGAACCTCCTCTATTGGCTTGGTCACGAGTCACACCCTACGACTCGTGACCTCACCTTATAACTGGTAGTGTCAGAGTCATGATCCAAATAGGAACCTGGGTTGTAGTATCAAGTGTGCTACAAAGTGTCCCTGTTTATGTACTATCAACCATTGTCCCTGCTATTTATGTTATCAAATATTTGCACAGGACATTTGGTAATTTTTTGGAGCAAAAAGGAATAAGGTAGAAGCATATACTGGGTTGCTTGGAATAAGGTATGTCTACCTAAACCAAAAAGAGATTAGGATTTAGATCTATGTTTGATGTATACAAGGCCTTATATTCTAAGCTATGGTGGAGATTTAGGACTCAAAACAATTTATGGTCTTATTAATAAGTATTGGAAAAAATAGATGCCATCCCTTGTTGAATATAGTAGGGGTTCACAAGTATAGAAGAACATACTGGAGAAAAGAGAAAAAGTTGAGTAATTTATATGGTGAGAACTTAAGGGAGGCACATCAAACATATGGTATGACAACTAGAAAAATCTGGGTCCTTTATTTCTTCAACATATAGAAGTTCAAACTTTTCATAATATACAAGATATAAGTGAGTTCTTACTAGAAGATCAATGGGAATGGAATAAAATGGCTGACTTGCTTCTTGATTTTGTTGTGAATCAAATTAGAGACAAGATGGGCAATACCCAAAAGACAGAAGATAATGACCATCCATGGTAGATAAAATCTATCACTGGTTTATTCAGTGTTGAAGGTAATGGGTATTAATGAGGCACAAGAAGATATTAAGGAGGATTTTTTGCAAATATGGTGCAAGGGGATACCTTTCAAAATCTCTTTCTTGCTTGGAGAGTTTGGTAAGGGTAAGTTATTGTAGCACATAATTTAAACACATGGAACTTAAATATGTTATTTGATTATGATTGTTACGTGAACTAAAAGAGGGTCACTGTTGAGCATTTTTTCTAAGGGAAAAATTGTAGAGAAGGTATGGAACTATTACGTCATAGCTGCAGGCCTGACTATAGGAAAATTTCTGAAGCAGAATATTAGAAAGTGTAGGAATCTGATGAGAGTCCTAGGTGTAAAATAGTTTTCCAAGTAGTTTCTTTGGTTATAATATATTTTTGATGGAAAATATTAAACACCATATTACATGGTAGATCTGACTCAACTTTACAAATTATCAGAGAAGTGAATGCTATCTTAAGTAAATTTATGAAGTTTAGATTCATGTCTGACTAGACTAGTAATATTTGGCCTGAAATAGTATTTGCTTTGGATGTATATAGAACTGAGTAAAACTTTAAAATATTGGGATGGATGACTCCTTTGGGAAACTGGGTCAAATACAACACTGATAATGCCTCTAAAGGCAACCCTGGGCCAAGTTCTACTTCTTTTTGCTTAAGAGATTCTCAGGGACAGTTTATGATGGCTAAAGATTTCAAATTACATTATTCTATTAACTTAGTGGCTGAGCTAGGGCAATCAGAGAAGGATTATTGTACTATCAGGAGAAAGGGTCGAATCATATTATTATTGAATTTGACTCAATGACTATGGTATAGATTTTTAAGGGCATCTGGAAGCCTTCTTGGTGTATTGTGATGGAGATTAACCACATTAGTAGGATAAGAAGGAATTTATTAGTAAAATTACAACATTTCCTCTGGGAAGGAAATATTATTCTTGTTGTTTTTGCTAACATTGTTTTTGTTTTTGTGGGTAATTTCACTATTCAACATATCCCTAGTTTGCACAGACAAATCCTAAATTTAGATAGAAAAGGGACAATATATATAGAAGAAATGTAAGGAATAATACATGATAATTATGACAAAAAGTAATCAGTACAAGTAAAGAAAGGATCATAAGTCGCAAAAGTATAGTCAAACACACATGTTTCAACCTACTCCTAAAGTCAGAAGCATTTCTATTGGTTTAGTATCCACACCTATGAGAGTTAAGGTGTCTTCAGTTAAAAACTAAGACTTTGGAAGGGTTTGAAATAGTCATGCTTTCTCTGTGCTTTTGCAGTCAATAAACCTCCTACAAATGAATCATTATTTATTAATGATAATCTTATTGCTTTTAATTTTATTTTTCCACATCTGGAGGTGATATCAATCTCAATTGAGATTTAATCTCTCGATTGAGGGGAGAATTAGAGGGATGAGTTTACTATCCATAAAAGTTTCATACCTTGGATAAATGGAGAAGAGGCGGAGATTTCCAGTCATTTCAAGCATATAGGATCAATTGATCTAGAAGAAGAAGATTTAGATAATAAGAAGCTCAAGTAGACTAATTATCTTTTAAAAGTGGTGGTTTGTGTACCTAAATCTAAGGATTAATCAACTTAAAGAAAGGGAAATCAATGCCACAATTAAAAGCTTCAATCAATAAATGGAAGAGAAATACTTATCTTAGATGTTGGAACAAGGTATACCACAGAAGATATGAAATCTATGAGGAAATTACTCTAGGAGCAGTATTACAGATGATTATGACAACTACCTAGGCTCAAGTTCATCAGAGGTAGAATGGGGCAGATGAAATATCTTTTGATATTTTGTTTCCCAATTCTAATAGCTCATACAATGGCTCTTATTTTTTTTTTTATTTGGATTGGGTCACTTTAGGAAACAATTTAGTATTGGACTTATTTTACTTATGATAGGGCCCCTGAGCCCAAATACCTTTAAACGGAATGATCCACTAGAGATACAACCTAGTGGTAGGGTGGAGATAGGAGAGATGAATATATGAATTGAGAGATTTAATCTTGCAGTTTCTAGGTGAAGCCTAGCTTTAGTTTGATCAAGTAGTTGATAAATGTAATTGAGTGTTTTGGGGGGATTCTCTAAATTGCTTGTATTAACTTGTTATAGCTTAATCAATCATTGAGTTTCCCTATTTAGGGATTCAATTTGGTTTTCTCATCTATGGAAATTCAAAAGTCTTATTGTTTGATTAGATTCAATCGAGAGATGAAGATATAAAGTCCTTTGCTGCTCATAAATCTATTTAAATTTTGATAATTCCACATATCCTTATCATTATTTCAATTCCTAGTTTTTTTATATTAGCTTCTAACTAGGATCATTATCATCTTGGTATTGGAGATTAAGCTAAAGAGTTTTTCCAATGATTCTTAATCCTAGGTTCATAAATTTGAAAATTATGCTAAAAAAGTTGTATCAAAAATTCCAAAAAAAAATATGTGATTCATGTCTTTGTTAGAGTTTCTAGTTCTAGATTAGTATTCTCTAGTATTGTTGAAGTTTAAATTTGAGATCTGGTCTAATTTGGAGTTATTTGAAAATTTCACCATTGTTGAGCTTGAAAAATCTTGAAAAAGGTGAAGTGGGTTTGTTGACTGGGGCAAAATTGGAGGTTCAATTGTATTGAAGTTTAATTTCCTAGTCATTTCGAGCTCAAATCTAAAATTTGAAGGCAAATAGACTTAAATTTTTCTAGGGTCAATTTTGGAGTTCAAGGTGGTCTTCATGGTTTGAAGAATATGCAAGTGGGTTTAAATTTTGGGAGCAATTGATTTCAAATTGGAGCATAAAAATTATTGGAGTTTGTTGGTAGTTTTGAAAGGGGTTCTTATTTAAAATTTTATGTCAATCGGAGCTCCTTTGGTTGAGATTGAATTATTAAATTTTTAGGGTATTCTTCAAAGCTTGAAGATGGAGAAAATGGGTTTATTTTTGTCTTGAAAATGATGGCTAAAAAATTATTATACATTGTTCATGGTGTTGAAAGGAGCGCATGGTTAAGATTTTTGTCAAATTTGGAGTTAAAAGGAAGTTGTTATGAATCTTTGATGACTTCTGTTTTCTTGTTGTTCTTGAGCTCCTTTCATATTTTTCTTGAAGAAGAAGATAGAAAAAGGACACTTTGATCCAAAAATTCTCAAGTTAAAGTTGGTCAAAGTGTTAGTGGATCCATTTGTAAAAATTAGAAAAATGCAAAAAATTAATTTAAAAAAAATGTATTTTCCATGTCAGATGACTAGTCAACAATAACACAACAATTGTTAGTGCCCACCATCATACTCGTGACAGCTAGCACATGGAACCCACTTTCAAAGGCCTCAACATGCAGGTTTTTCAACACTTAGTTTGATTTTGGGATCCTAAAAGTTTTTGGGACCCAAAAATAATTCTAAGTGTCTAAATTTCGTGATTCTTTTTCTACAGTCTTTTACTTTAATTTATCAATTATTTAATAAATAATATCTTTAATTACTTTTTAACTTGTCTTAATCATCACATCATCAAATCAAATTCATTCAAGTGGTCATCATCTTAGAGACCCCAAATTTTTTCTAAGTGTCCAAACTTTGTAATTCTTTTTTCTACTTCTTTCTTTGATTTATATATTATTTAACAACTAAATAATATATTTAATTAGTTTTTATCTAGTTTGTAAACATCAAATCATTATTTTTTTCCAAATTAAGTAACAACAAGTAAAATTCTTCTACTTTTGTTACTTGGTATTTTTTTAATTTGATTTTTCTCGTGTCTCTTTTCTTCTAATTTTTCATCTTGATTCTTATATAATTTCTTGATTCAAGTCCTTTTTCCCTTATTTTAGTTGTCCTTATTTCTAAGAGTAGTAAAACTCCTCTCCACCACAAAGATAGGTAACGTGAATTGATTGACCGAAGCTAGTTTACAAGCAATCTTTAGAAGAAGCCATAGAGGTAAGTTGAAAGTTAAGTATGAGAGTCATGATTATTTTATTACAAACCTCATGTGTTGAGTTTTGTAGGTACAACATCTACTCACTTTTCTTATAATAATGGAGGAAGGTGCTCGACAAACAACATGGCGTCATATGCCAATGTATCAAGGCGAGTGACCATTATGAATGGAATGGTAGTTGAAACAAATAGGAGGTTTAGAAGTATAGATTAAGGGGTAAGAAGGAAAAATAGTATGATTGAAATGAGGTCCCTTACTACAAGTCGAAGTGAAGAAAAAAAAGTGTCTCGATTAAGAATACAACTTATACTACTCCCAACTAAATTGGAACTAAACCTACCCTAAAATTACATTCCAAATAAATCCGAGCTATTTTAGAAAAGTCACCACACATCCAAATACATAACCATATCATACACTAGAAAGGAGTCCTTGTTTTGTGTAAACCCAAGTTAAAATCCAAGCGCCACAACGAAATATATCACATGCATATTTTTATTTATCCTATGTTACAACCCCACAATACTATCCACAAATTCCATATCAAGATAGCTATCATCAAAACATTATTTATGATAATATGTTTGAAGATTTTAACCCTGATATATGGTGGGAAGGACCCAAAATCTTTAGCACAAACCAAAGGAAATGGGATAGTAGAGATAGGTATAGGGATGAAGAAAGGAAGGTGTGAAGACCAAAGAAATCAATATAGTGATCAAAGTGTTTCAAAAAAAATGGATGACAACATGGTGAGTCTTTTAATGTTCCAAGATGGCAATCAAGCTATTCAAGCTAACTACAACACCAAAAGGAAAGATCAAGCCTATGGATAAAATCATGATATACCTAAATTTTCTTCTCGTTCTATCATTTAATGTTATAACTGTCAAGGAAAAAGACATATTTCTAGAGAGTGTCCACAACAAAAGACAAATATGATCTTGAATGATAGACCTTGTGCTAAGAATTTGATAGAGTGTGAGTTTGGGAATGGTTATGATGAGCATAAATTTTGGCATGATGAAGCATCTTCAAATGTATATGATGACAAATTGGAGAAGGATTTGAACTTTTCTTGTGATCTAAAGAAAATCATAGGGAATTTTTATAAAGAGGAACTTAATCAAAGTATGAACCTATTCCATGCAATGTTCAAGATAATTGATAGGGTATGTTCCTTGGTCATTGATTGTAGGAGTAGTACTAATATGGCAAGTTGCACTATGATTGATAGAATGATGCTTTATGTAAAAAAGAAACACAATCCATACAAACTTCAATGGCTCATTGAGAATGATGAAGTAGAGGTAACCAAGCAAATGTTCATGAATTTCAACATTGGCAAGGATCGAGATGAGGTGTTATATGATATTTTTCCTATGTAATCTTGTCATATATTATTTGGTAGACCTTGGTTTGTCAATAGGGATATCTGATATAAAGTGGCATCCAACAATACTCACTTTAATTTGGATAAATAAAGCACATTCATTTCCATTAACCCCCTATCAAGTGAATAGAGACTATTAGATAATGAGAGAGCTTCAAGAAGAAATTAAGAGAGAAGAAGAACTTGATAAGAAGGAAAAATAATTAGCTCAATAAAGGGAATTACCTATCAAGGAATCTCCAAAAAGAAGTGGGTAGACAATCCTTGTGAAATATGTGCACAAGATAAGAAAACAAGCTCCAACCCTTGCTCCCAAGGTATGTACCTAGCCCTTCTATTTCTAGTGATCCTTGGAAATATGATAATAATTTACTTATGGTAAGTAGAATCTTGGAAGTGAGTGATCCCTTATGTTAGAACCCAAAATTTCAATGATTTTATTTTAATAGTCTCTTCGTGTTTTAATTTGATTTCTGAGTTGAATAATGACGCAGGATGTTAATGGGACCATTAGGAAGTATTTTGGAACTTTCGGAACACATTCGATGCATTTTTGGTCTCTAAAATAGTAATGGTCCATGATTAGGGTGTGCCACGGAGGCATCACCCACTCTAAAATAAAAACTGGTGGCTTGGCATGATAAGGGCATGTCATGCTGGCTGACTTCTATGATAAGGGTGTGCCATATACGTGGAGTTGTGTGATAAGGGTGTACCATGCCCAAGGGTGCAGTGACGCTAATTTTTGTCTTTTTCTTCAGTTTATTGATGGTTTTTTATTCTTTTAACTCCTACATAATATCATAACATATGATAAACCCATTTCCCTACCCTCACAAGTCAAAACATATCTCCTCTCTCCTCCTAAACCCTCAAGAATGCAAAAGAGGAATTTCTTTTCCAAAGTTCAAGCTTTCAAGGTTTCAATTCAATTTTCCTCTAAGAAATTTGCTAAATAGATGTATATGTGGTTTGAAAAATGGTACTCTTCCATCCTTGTGCCATAAATTTTGATTCTTAATTAAATTTAAAGAATTGATTTACTAGGGATCATACCCATTTTTCTTATCCTTTATGATTATGATGTTTCCTCATCAGTCAAGTCTTATTTAGCATAAGATTTCATGTATACTTATATTCTTATCTGTCAAAGTATTCTTATGCATTGAGCTTTAGTATTCTGATATATAGTTCCATGAGTTGACAAATGTACATAGTTTTCAGCATGATAAAGTCAGTTTGTAAGTAAGAGTATGTAATTTTAGCATGATCCTCTCAGTTTTCAAGAATTTATGACTTAGAACTTCAGATTTTAAATTATTATAGTTCAATTCAAATTTTAATTTTGATATTATGATCTCAAATAAGGTATGAAATTTATAGAATTATTTAAGAATAAGATTTAGCAACAGAAGTGTAGTTGGTTTTAAGTTTTAGAAACCCATATGCTATTTTAAGGAGAATTTCATATAGTATAAGCACCAGAATATATATTTTAGGAGTAGTATTTAACACCGAGAGGGAAAGTGGGTTCAGTGTGCCACTATAGGTTTAAAAAGCCTCGCCAAAAAGTATCTTCTTTGCCCAAATAGGCTCGGTTTAGTGATCAATCTAATTAAGGTTTTGTAAGATGGCATGATATGGGACAACCCTTCTCAACATGGGTCAAACAATGGACTTCATGCTAGCTCACATGGTTTCAGTCGGTTATAAGAATCTTCCATAAAAGAAGATAAATTTCAGGAACAAAGTGTAGTGACTCGCACCACTTATCAAATTATGCTTTATGACATTTTAGCTTTCAGTTATAATCATCATTATGGTGAGTCTTTTTATCTTAGCATGCATATTTTTAGTTTATGACACTTATTAGATTTACTTGTTGCATTTACCCTTATATACTCAGTATATTCTAAAATTATTGGCCACATATATGTCTATGTGGCTACATTGTTTCATAATGTAGGTTCTGGTGTTTTTCCTCAACAATAAGATTAGCCACGATAAGTACGTCCTACATCCTATCAGTGGGTGAATCCTCATGGTTCGAGGGCCAATTTTATGGTTACTTTCAGTTGTTAATTTTTTTTAGTTCAGACTGTATGTTTTTAGTTTGGGTTAGCGAGGGCATGTCCCAGTGGATCTTTAGTTCTAGTTAAAGGCTTGTCAAGAATAGTCAGATGATGTGTTATTTTAAGTTTTCTTAAGAGTTTCAGTTGATGTTAAGTTTATAATGGTTTGTTAAGATTGTTCTTTAATTGAACCCAATTTATAATAGTTTAGTTTCCATTTATATTTTACATCATTGATATTCTATAGAAATATAGAACTTTCTAAGCATAAAATGATGAAAATAAGCAAGTTTCTTAGGTTGTTATATATGATGTATTTTGGGTATGTATTGTAGGAAACTAGGTTTTGGATGCTAAGTTTGAGAAAAGGATGAAACATGGGGTATTTTACCACTTACTTGATCATTTTGGGGCATTTGTAATACTTACCAGATGTACGTAACCAAATGTATGTGCTAATACTTGAAGTTTAGAAGCTTGGTTGAAAGAATTAGAAGGCAACTGAACTATATCTATATATGGACTGCATAGAGAATTTGTGATCCATATGTGACAAAGGTAAGTACAGAATTGAAGATCCAGAGAGTGAAAGAGTTGAAGAAGAACTCCTTGTACTTACCTATGTCTATAGGTGGACCATATGTGGGTAAGGTAAGTACCAGAAGTCCAAAATCCTGAGAATGAATAGTGCAGAAAATTTTTTTCTGGCACTTACCTGGGTTTATATGCGGACGACATGTGGTACTTGTGCCCACTGGCAAGCCACATGTAGACATAGGTAAGTGGCCACCGACCTTTTTTATCCTTTTTCATTCGGGTTTTGATTTTTAGGGTTTCCTCATTTACTATAAATACGCTTTATGTAGTTTTTTAGTAGAAGTTATGCACTCTTGATACTTTCAAACATATTTTCATTCTTATATCCAATTTTGGTCTTGGGTTTATCTTGTATTGATTTTTGTTGATAAATTCAATTAAAGTTTTGGGTTTTTAGTTGCGTTTATTATGATTATATCTTATTCTTTCAATTATGAACATTATTGATTACTTCACAACCATGAGAGGCTAAAAACCCTTAGTTAAGGTTGTGGAAACCGTGGCAGATTAACTAAATAGGGAAAGTACTACGTTCTTCTGAACTGATACCTATGTATGCATTGTATTATCTTCACTTTAAGAGCTATCTTAGCGATTGAAAATATTAGGATCCCACATAAATTATTGTTATTTGCTCCAAAAGAGGAGTAGTGACTAGGAAAAGATAATTACAATAGTAATTTGAAGTTTAACTATCAATCCATGCTACTCCATATTATTTAAGTAAGATAGTTAGTTGTCATCTAATAACTAGAGACTCAAAAGTTAATAGTTAACTAGGATCTAGGAAAAGGGTTAGTAAGGAGACATCCTGAAACTCAAAAGGTAAAGGGTGAAATTTGTCAGCTAGTTCAAAAGATGATTGGTCGTACATAACTTATCTAATTTTGGATGCAAGCTATCGGGTTGGTTTAATAAAGCATGATAATCTTACAAAGTTGAGAAGCCAAGGGGAACACAATCCTAGTGTTCACTAATGACAACTTACAACCAAAGTTGATGCTAGCTACTTGTTCAATATTGACACTATAATCCCCTCATTTACTTTTCCAGTTTTGCCTATTGATTATAGCAGCTGAAAGCCGTAATTCCATGTATTCCCTTGGTATTCAACTCCAACATTTGTTGGGTTACTATATTTGACAATGATTGCTTAATCTTCAAATTGAAGGTGCAGTTTGGGTGTTATCAATAATTTGGCATTGTTGCTAGGGAATACGGTATTAAGCTGTGAATTAAAGTTGTTATAATTTTTGGGTCTTTTTTTTTGTTCCTAGTTGGGTATATTCCGGTGTATGCCTAGCATACAGAGTAGAGGTAATAACTTAATCCTAGTAAATCTAAATCTAGAGAGAATCCTACACAGCTAGTAGGATGACAGAGCCGAAAAGAGATAATATTCCTAAAGGGGTTCATGATGATGCACACCAAATGCCTTCCCCTCCTCCTGAAGAAATTTAGGACATTGTTGACCAATAGATGAACGTTTTATTAGCACAAGTTGCTAATCAGGGGAGGGGAAAAGATGCTCAACGCATTCCTTAGGAGGAATATTTAGTTGTGCAGAGGTAGGAAGTAAACCGCCGAGCAGCACTAGGTGGTAATCAAAATAGAGTTAGAGGTTGTCATGATTAAGTGATCCTAGTGTACCAATATTTTTAGCCATATGAGGATGATAAAGAGGATCTGGGGTACATTGTGTAGGCAAAAATTGGAGTTATTATTCCTTTTTTTAACCCCAAGAATTAAGTTTGACATAACGAGCACAATGATTTAGCTTTTAAATCTAAAGGTTGTATTTGCGGGTTTGACTACAGATGACGCAAACATGCACTTCGCATGTTTCATTGGGATCTATAGTTCGTACTCAAATATAGGGGTACTGGCCAAACAGCTTGCAACATCAAGTTCTGAGAAAGTGAACGTAGTAGGAGCCCAAGGTTCAGCTTCCAAAGCATATGAGTCAGAGTTCAAGGAGGAAGAAAAATATTTAGATCAATACTTGGTGGGTTTCTGAGCCCCAAGGGCAAGGAAACCAAGGTAGGAACTATTATGATAGATACAGAGACTGCAATAGGGAGTGAGATACTGACTGGAGAAAGAAGGATGACTATAAAAAGAATGGAGATAGGTACATTCTGCCTCAACGAAATGATACAGAACCAAGATTAGAAGAGATGATGACTAAGCTAGTAAAGGGTCAAGAAAATCAGGAGAACAACCTTAAGGAAATTAAGGGTGACATTTCAGAGTTGACCCAAACAGTTGAAGCTCATACTACTGCTATCAAGTAATTGGAGCAACAATTTAAGCAGATGTCAACAATACTAAACAAGAGGCAGCCAGGCACCCTTCCACAAAACACTATTCAAAATACTAAGAATGACGGTCATGTTCTTGATATTAACACATGCAGTGGCATAACTACTATGAATCCTCTATTACCTGTTGCGAAAGTACCAAGGCATAATGAATCTGTTATTAATGAGACACTTGTTGTTGGGCAAGAGAAAGAAACGGGTGATAAGCAATGGGTAATAATGGTAAAGTTAGTGAGGACAAAGGTAAGGTTCAGGTCGTTGAGCTAAAAATAAGACAAATTCCAAGACCATCCCTACTTTTTCCTAAGAGACTAAAGCAGAAGAGAAAGGCAGGAAAGTTCAAGCAATTCATTAAGATGCTGAAAGAGTTAAGTTTGAACATCCCTCTTCTTAAGACATTGGAGCAGATGCCTGGATATATCGAGTTTATGAAGCATCTGGTTACAATGAATAAATAGGCTACGTTTGAGGATGTTGATGGGTTGCACCACTATAATGTAATAATGACTAAGTCTCTAGCCAAGAAAAAGGGTGATACCAGAGCATTCACTCTACCTTGCACTATTGGGTCATCTCGGTTCACCAGAGCCTTATGTGACTTAGGAGCCAACACAAATTTGATGTCATTGGTTGTATTTAAGAAATTGGACTTGAGCCCTCCCGAACCAACTTCAATGCCGCTATTAATAGCTAACCACACTATCAAGAGACTTATGGGCATTTCTTTTGATATGATTGTGAGAGTTGATTACCTCATCTTTCTGGCTGACTTTGTCATTCTAGACTGTGAGGTTGATGCTGAGATACCCATCATATTGGGGTCATTTATAGACACAGGAAAAGTGATGGTTGATATGAAGAAGGGGGAGCTGAAGTTCAGAGTAAATGGTGAGGAGGTCAATAGTATGAACCATAGTATTCACTTGAGTATTTAAGATTCTAAAAATTTTCAACTCAATATACACCATGAATATCACATTCCTAGGGTACAATAACAAAGAACCACATTATTAAGGCCTAACCAAATTTTATAATTTCTATCCATTCAAACATCGTGCTCAAAGGCATAATGCATGAGAACTTACGATATTACTATACATGCTATACGATCTAACTAGGGGTGGCAAATGGGTGGGTTAGTCTAAATTTGGGTAAGTGAAAAAGGGCTAAAGCAACAAATGGATCAATGCCCAACTCACCCAAAGTATAGATGGGCTAAGATGGGCTAAACAATAGTTATAGCTCAACCCGCCCAACTTAACCCATCATTGAACAATTTGTTATTCTAGTAAAAGATTAGATTGGAATAATATTTTTTAATTTCCTTTTTATATTTATATTGTTATTATTATTGATTTCAAGTAGAAATAAAATATGAAAACTAAAAAAAATGTAATAAAAGCATTTGTATATATGTTTGACACAAAACAATGATAATGAATAGGGTATGATGGGTGGAAAAAGAAAAAATATATAATTTTTTTTGGAGGGTAGGGGTTGGCTAATAATTTTTTTTTTGTAATTTTCCTAAAATGTAAATTAAAAAAAATTTAATTTTTAGGAGGGGCTTGGGGTAGGTCAGGGTAGGGAGGGTGGAGGGATGGGGTAAGAAATTTTTTTTTTTAGGGGGGTAAGGGTGGAGGGGTTTTTTTAGGGAGGTGGGGGTTGGATGGGAATGGGGGGCTTAGAAATTTATTTTTTTATAAAACAAATCAAAAAGAAAATTTGTTTTTTAAAGGGGGTTGAGGTTGGAGGAGGTAGGGAGAGGTGGGTGGGGAAAATATTGAATTTTATTTAAAAAAAAATTTATTTTAAAAAACAAAATTTATAAAATATTTTTGAAAAAATGGGGGTTGGGTAGGGAGATGGTGTATGAAAAAAAATATTTTTCTTCATTCAAAAAATTATTTGTTGCTACAATTATTTCAAGATGAAAATGGAATATAACTGAAGCAACTAAAAAAATTAAAAATATGAAAAGTGAAACTATAAGTAATAGGATTAAACATCTTTATTGGTCAAAGTTTGGAATCATCATGAGCCTATTTGAGTTGATGATTTATGATGGTTCACTTAGGCTAGACCAAATCAACCCTTTTCAAAATCAATATAACCCAACCTATTAAAACATGGGTGGGTTGGGCGGGTTAAATGGGTTTGGGCTAATTTTTTCATCCCTAAATCTGACCCATGTCTAAGTGCTATGATAAATAAATCATAACCTAACTCGTAGATGAACCATGGTTCTATTGAGAGGATAGAGTTTTCCCGTGAGTGTTAAGCCTCTTCCCATGTTGGTTTGCCGCCGGGTGTACCTCAAAACTGCTCTCATGAACCATGGTCTCTAAAATCTCATGCTTGGGAAAGTGGTGTTTTTCAAAAAACAATTGAGTAAGGGAACGACCTATGAAAATAATAAAAGAGAGTATTAATTTTTTTGGGTTGGCTGCTATCGGGTATCGTCGTAGCGGTTATCAATCATTGCAGTGGTAAACAGCAGATCAACACACTTTTTAGGGCTTCTTACTCCAATCACTTTGGCCTCATTTTATTTTTTTGATTTGATTTATTTTGAGTTCAATTAAGCATATTATTTAACATATTTTATTTCTGGGATGTTTTCACATGTAATGATATTTGGAGTCATTATAGTTGAGCATCCCACAATTAAAAAAGTTTTTACTTGTTATATCCCCAAGCTAATTCCATAATGATTTAAAAATAAGGTGCCACAAATTTTTACCAACAAAAAGGCA
The DNA here is from genome assembly GCF_002878395.1 of Capsicum annuum. Classification (NCBI taxonomy): domain Eukaryota; kingdom Viridiplantae; phylum Streptophyta; class Magnoliopsida; order Solanales; family Solanaceae; genus Capsicum; species Capsicum annuum. The sequence continues at coordinate 58,134,422 of NC_061113.1, read as the reverse complement.
CTACAAATAAAAGTAAAAAGAATGAATTAAGAAAACATATAATGCAAAATTATGTCCATCACAGAACACTCTGCCTCCAACAATCAAGGGTGTAGCAGCTGCTCAAAAAAAGGAATATCTCAGGTAATAGGTTTGGACTGAAATGATATTGACAAAATTAGTTTGGGAGGGGCATTTTGGTGTAATTAGTTTTGTTTTATGGGACATTTTGTATTACTTTTCCTATTTGCTTTGTTGTAGTTAATATACTGGTTCTTTTTTGTCACTACTATTATTCTTGTATGTCTATTACTTTTTTTTGGACTGCTTTGGACTATTATTCTTGATCTAAAGAATTATCGAAAACTGGCTTGACTTATAACACGAGACTCAAATCAAACCTTAACCCAAAACATTAGACTCGAGATTTGACCTCTATATGAGCTCCGATGTTATGCCTCAACTTGGGACCTGACCCTACATTGAGATACGACCTTGATCCCAAAATTATGATTTGCAAATTGAAACTCAAACCTATCTAAAGATCTGAGACTCTATCCAGAGTCAGAATCAAAGACGTCTACCATAAGATGAAACCCGAGACTTAACCCCAACTCAAGATTCCACCTTGAACTAAGACTTGAGAATCGAGACCCAAACCTTAATCCAAGACTCTATACCCAAACCATAACTCAAGACTCAAGACCCCAGACTCGACCTTAACCCCTGATTGATTCCTAAGGCACAACTCAATACCTGAGCCTCGGACCTAGGAAGAAATTTTAAAATTTAGCCCCGATCCTAACTAGGGACCCAAGACATCGAATTAGTACCTGATTTCCACTTGAGACTTGATTCTTACTCGAGACATGATTTATAACGAATGCCTAGTGATACCCAATTCCAGCCCAAGTTCCAAGCTTTGTCTCATGAAAAATCAAAATAAATCTCAAGTAACAAATTCAAATTAAAGTAAAGTTCAAACATAGGCTAGACTTGGGCTAATATTGAGTTAAATTCGAGATCACTTTATATTGGTGAAAATTATCTGATATATACCTATTAGATTGTTTATTGCAAATCATAGCAACACTTTTCATAATTATTAAATTACAAGTTATAGCAAATTTTTAAAAATAATTTTTAAAAAATGGTTTGTTACATATTTAGTAGTCAAATTATCTCCTATTTTTTAGTGTTTAATAGTCTATCTCTCCTCATTAACTATTTCGATAATTATGGTAGCAGTAAATTTTGATTTCAATAATTCTTTATTTATAGAATGAGTAAATTTTGGTGTAAAAGCTATCCCCATTAAACAAGATTTCTACTTTTCAGTAATTAAGTGATTTTACTTTATCCTTATACACACGGCTCTTCCTTTTCTTTCCCCATTAATTCAAACTTCTTTTATTCTAAGACTTTCAGTTTAGTCTCTTGGTTTTGTATTTTATAGTTATCATATGTTGAATGTTTTCATTATTTTTTTTAATTTTTGGGGAAGATACTTGATTTGTTTTAATCTTGTTTTTTATTCAAGTTCAATATCAATTCAATTTATGTTTGTTTTTTAGTTGAAAATTTACAATGTCTTTAAAACCTAAGTTTGATTCAACTCAAATTAGGAAGAGACCAATATTAGATCAATAAGGGATTGAAGAACATGAAAAGTGAGAATAATTTGAGCAAGCGAAGTTCATTATAGAAAAAATATTGGTCCTTCTCAAAAAGCATCAACAGTGAAGAAGTCGATCAATAACATGTCATTCTGACATTGTCGAACAAAAATGGAATGACTATATAAATTGAACATATTGGTTAGAAATTTTCTCAAAATTTTCTTGTTTGAAACTTGTATAAAATCAATATGAACTATCAATATTCTGCTCAAGGTTTATAAAATAGTTTCTTACATGTTATATTTACATGTAACTAGTATAATGATTGCAGAAGTTGGTATAGAATTCGACTTTCACCAAATATTATATGTTATTACTTATTTTAGTGTATGGAATAAATATACAAACTGGTATTTTTTTGAATTATGATATTCTAATTAGGTGATACCAATTTATATATTCATTCAATTACTACATAAAGTAGAGAAATTACCTAAAAATTCTTGATAACGCATGTTGTCAAAAACCCAATCTTTTGGAAAAATATATTATTTGATGCCTAAAATATCATACTACATACTAAATTAATTCACTGCTACAACACCTAATATCAATTTATATACCATTCATAAAATGTGAAACAACTAATCACATCATGAAATACTTTTTTAAATACTCTTTTCATATATTAAGAAATAACTAATCACATCATATGAGACATCTATTTATATACCTTTTTCATTCAATACTAATTTATATACCTTTTGGATACAATACATACAATCATGTGTATCTTAATGGAAAAAAACTAATCACATCATGTTTAATGAGTGAATTGGTAGATCTTCTACATTCGAATGATTACTGCTTTGACCACCAAAGCAATTATTTGAATATAGATCTTTTATCTCCCGAGTTTCTTTAATTGAATGTAAAATGCTTTTATCAACAATGAATTTGACATCACACTATTACATCCATAGTCATATCCCTCAACATTTTACACAATAGATACTTGATGAAGAAATTTCTATTCACCTTTTCTTGATCCAAATATACATGCACTCTAGTATGTTATCACATTGGTTAGGCCATTGTATTTTGTGTTTGAATAATAAATAATTTTTTTGAATTTAAAATTTTCATATGTACATTTTAAATCAATACAAAATAAATAAAATATAATCAAATCAACATAATATTGAAATTACATGTGAAATCCCAGCTTCCTCCATGTTGTATCATGATTGAATGTAAATTATCACCATCCATATTATGAGAAAATCGATTTGTCTTTTTCAATTTTTTCCCTTTGAGTAATTTTGGTTTCAATTAAAATACTTAAGACAAAATTTTAATATAATTTCTCATCGTAAGTACCAAAACTATTTGACAGATGGTAATTGAATACATAAAAAATACCCTATGATATCCCATTAACCTCAATGTTGTATCATGATTGAATGTACATTATCACCCTTCATGTTTTCACACAATTGACCAGTTGATTTTAAAAAAAAATCCTTTGAATGGCCAATTTTAATTAAATACGTTAGTCAGTATTTCAATCCAGTTCAACGCCTTAGATGCCACCCTTAATTGAGAGATTTTGTGCTTCAGTTAGTATACTTTACGGATTTATTGCAGAACTAAGAAGAAGATTATTGTTAGAGAAGAAGAACATTTTTTGGAAAAATGAATTTGCTTTAAAATCATTTGAGAGAAATTAGGGATAATTAACATCCTTTAGTGACTACCGTCTATTTTAAAGGGTATTTTTTAAATCTAAAAATATTATTAATTCTATTCTTTGTATAAAAGTTGTTATTAGTTGCAATCTAAGTAGTATTGCTATGACTTGCAATATACAATCTAAGAATGTATATTTCAATTTTTTTTCCTTTAAAAATGAATTATGTTGGTGGGATAAAATAAGCCCAATATATGTCAAGACCCAATTTCTTAAGTCATGATGGCGCCTACTATAACCCACCAATAGGCAAGCCAAACCCATAGTCTGGAATGAAAAGTAACGAACTGTCACAACCTAAACCAAGGTCTGGTAATGATGGGTATCTCAAGTCCATCGAAGACAAAATACCACCCCCATTGCCTAGCCAAACAAAATACAACACACCTAGCAGCCGCTAGATTCTGAACATACAATAAGATAGAAAAGTAATAAACTCAGAGATACATAAAAGTGTCAACATCAATACCCAATCCATAACAATATTCCAAAAGTCTCTACTAATCTGAAAAAAACCAACATCGGGATATGCCCCCAACTCTGACAATGACAATGACAATGACAATGATAATGTTATTGTGAAGTCTTCAATTCTAAGTCATAGAAGGAAACCGATGAAATGATCAAGTCTTCCAGAGAGTGGAAGCTCACCACTTCATTACGAATGATCGACGAACAAAGCCAATCCACCTAACACTGTGCAGGAAAAGTAGAATTGCCTTCGGACTATACACCACATAGGGAACAACTGTGATGCCATTTTTCGTTAAGATCTCGGACGAAAATTTGTTGAATTCTATTCTTTATTGTTATTAATAATTTTTCTTTATGGAATTTTTGGATATGCGACCTGTCATCGCGTAGAGAATTGAATAATTTTTCCAACAATATGTGGATCATCCAAAATGGACACTCAAGCAATGAGTTATGATCATTCTGATATAACCGTGAATAGTGGTGAACAGTAAATGTGCTGGAAAAAAATACTGAGGCTAGGCGAATTTTAGGATCAACTTAAAATGATCATACCTACTTGTACATAATTATCTGGGTGAGCTACTATGTATCAACAGAAATCTCTGAAAGTCCTCTTTCCAATGAAATTGATTTCATCCAATTTGGCCATCGGAGCAAAAAGTTATGGTTGATCTACTTCAGCCTATCAAAATAGTCCACCAAAGGACAAATTTGACATTATTTGATTTTTAAGGGTATTTTGGTCATGTCCACTCCAATCCATCCGGGTAAACCATGGATTTAAGTCCATTAAGATAATTCAATAGCTCATTTTTCTCCAAATTTCCTAATGCTCAAACCCCAACCCTACTACTCTAAATTTCATCCATCTATGTCTCTTGATTGAACCGTAGAAATTTTAAATTGATTTGGGATTCGAGTTGATCATGTTAAGGTCTTTAAGAATCACCCTTTATTTTCATGAATAAAGTTTCAGAGTAGGAAGTTCATATTCATCTTCCATTTTTAGGTATGTGGGGCTTTGAGCAAGATTATCCTTTCGATATTGTGCCCGGTATTTTTGTGGAATTACATTGACATAAGATTTTACATGTTTTACCATAAATTGGAAATATGGTTTTATATCTTATATTATTATCCATGAGCTATGGGATTATGTCATCCGATATGTGTATGATGTTTAGATGGAATTATGTCCAAAAAATATTTGATTATGAGAGTATGATGATTTAATTTGTTAAGTCTTGATTTATACTATCATTCCACTATTTCCTTATTATGAATTAGTAATTGATATTGGAAATTCTATATCCCTACTATGGGGTTTTGTCTCAAGTACCTTTAAATGAGAGTTGGATGGCAAATTGAGAAATGTTGATATTGAAGTTGCAATGAGTCTTGGTATTTTCCAGATGGTTTTGATGAGTTAAATTGTTGAAAATATTATGTATTGAGTCTTCATATCCTTGTCCAAATGTCAAGTCGGTTATGGTTCAATGCATTGATACCTTGTTGATGTGGAGGAAAATTAAAATATTTTGAGCTAAAATGTGTTGAGTTAGGAATACACAAATTGATATGATTTGATAAATGAGAAAGAGATTTGATTTGGTCTTTATAATAGACCCTTGTGATGTTGTGCTGGATTTCCTAACGCGTTCTGAGCTTGTCGGGGAGTAGTACTTAGAATCGAGAGGGAAATTTGGTAATTCTCCAAACCTATGTGTCACCGTAGGGTTGTTTGATGATGATATTATTGGCCAGAGAACCCGATTGTGATTATTGCAGTTTTAAGGTCGTACTCCCTGGCAAAGAGTATGACGCTCCTGCCAACGGGGGTTTCAAACATTGGTATTCCATGTAGCTTATGTGGGTTTGTCGGTTATAGGAAACTCCCCTATCTATAAGAGTCATGTTTATTGAATACTGAGTCACTCCGAGTTTTGATGTGGTAAGTCAAGTTGCCTATGATGATCTACAATGATTTATGAGGTTTTTGTCCTACATTTCCTATCTAATATGTTTTAAGTTGCATGATTCAATGTCACTCAATCCAGGTGTGTCATTATGGTCCTTATGTATGTTTTTACGAAATTTATGATATTATTTATATTTTGTATGCGCCCCCACATACTCAATGCGTATCTTGTGCTGACCCACATATTTCTCTATGGGCTACATTTTTACCATGATGTAGGTTCAGGTACTCACCCGAAGCCGTGACAGTGATATCCGAGTGCCGCATCTACATTCCTTCAGTGCTGAGTCCTCATGGTTTGAGGACCAAGTTGCTAGTTTTAGTTCTGTTGTTTTGTGATCCCTTTGGTTTGTTGAGTCAGTTGGGGGTTTGTTCCAATGGCTCGTTGATTTTTCTGTATAGAGGCTATGTCAGACTAGTGTATTGTTGGGTTGGTTTGTGTATAGACATTTCATATATGTACAGTCTAAAGATATTCTGTGCTATATGCGATGTGATATGATATGTACTTATATATATCCTTAGCATAGCGTGTATGTTGTTGTGTTGGAACCCAAGGGTAGTATTTTGGCTTAAAGGGTTAGCTTGAGGCTACGTGTAGCCTTGGGCACTGTGTGGCGTCTTCGGATGATATTTTGCGGCGTTACAACAACATCTGGAGATAGTTAGTAGGTTGAGAACTAGCATATAACTCAAGGATAAAGAATAAAATAATGCCAAGTCAAATTAAATTAAAAATCATGCACACATCATCATATACATGTATAAATATTATGTCGGGATAGGGAATAAGGCTTAGCATAAAGTAAAACTTTATCCTTGACTATGTAGCTTAACCATTATAAACAGGCACCTACGGGCTATATAGGTTCTTCTCCCCCTGCTGAAAGGGCCCTAGTGCATGTTAGACATTTGAACCGGAGGTATAAAGGAAGACCATGAAATTCCCTGACCCTATGTCAATCCAAGATACAAATATATGTCAATAGTATGAACCATGCACATGGTCATCAACACTAAACCTCATGTTAGCAAATATGAGTTTCCAGTACAAGTCATCCAAGGTCCACACCTTTAAGTCTTAGCTACATAACCCCCATTAAGCCTAATTTAAAACAAGTTTCATATAGCTCATTCATTAACCAAAAGATTAACTGTTAAGGCACACCATGGGAATTACCATTCCCTTACACTTGCAATCTAATCTCAATGCTATAACAACAACATTATCTTGGGGAAATTCCTCGGCCCCCTTTGTTCATCAAATCAAATTGGATGAATGCCTCGACCTCCTTTAGTTTTATCAAGCCCAAAACATAGCCATTAAAGCCTAACAATCCATATTATTTGTTTAGCCAACTATGCAATGCAATAGTATAATTGAGTAATTCAAATCGTGACAAATCATATTTCAAAACCAATTTCACAAGTGGGTTAAGGGAACATAATTATCCAAGACCAATTTCAAGTCCAAAAACATCAATTTGGGGGATTACCTTGACCACCATTCTAATTCTCACACCCATGCACCCCATTAGTTCAAAAGAACGAATAACTCATAAACCATGGAAAAACAATTCAAGAATCATACATTCCAAAACCCTCAACCATATCAAACCCCTTATTCAAATTCATATAAATAAATCATTTAAAAAATATGATTTTTATGAAATAAGATTTGGGGAAAAGTAACATGCCTGAAAGTATCACAATTATGGAGAGAAATCACCCTTGAGAGCCCTAATTAATCAACTTCTTAGAAACTCTAAGTATCTTGGCCTTGGAGATTTGAGAGTGTTAGAGAAGTTATTTTGATTTGTTTTGGAGTGACAATAATACCCTAAAGGCATTTTACGACGTGGGTCACTATTGGGAAAGAGGGAAAATGTCCAAAGTTTCTTTAATAAAAATACTAAAAATTATTGCCAGTGACTATGGTCATTCATCCCCGAATAATGAGACAAGGAGGAAGTTATTAGCATGATTTGAATCCAAACATAACCACACTTACCTTTGGCAAAGACAGAAAAAAAGATGGGGAATAAGAATGGATATTTGGACTTTATGTCCTCTTCAGATTCCCATGTAGCCTTTTCACACTTTTGTTTCCTCCTTAGAACCTTTATCAAAGCCATGACTTTCATTCGCAATCAGTGAACTTGCCGATCCAAAATCTCAATCGGGACCACCTCATATAATAAGGAATCTGAGACACCAACACTCTTCAAAGGGACAACGAAGAAAGGATCACCCATGCACTTCTTCAACATCGAGACATGAAATACTAGATGAATCGAACCCAAACTCAAAGGTAAATCAAACTCATAAGGAACACTTCCCACTCGCCTTAAAATATGATATGGACCAATATAATGGGGACTGATCTTCCCTTTCTTTCCAAACCGTATCACTTCCTGTATGAGAGACACCTTTAAAAACACCAAATCATCCATATTAAACTCCAAGTCCCTTTGCCATACATCTATATAGGAATTTTGGCAACTTTGGATGACCTAAAGCCTATCCCAAATGACTAACCTTTGCCATAGCTTGGTGGACCATGTCGGGGCCATACAACCTATTCTCACTAATTTTAAACTAACTAATAGGATACCTAAACCTCTTACCATACAAGATCTCAAACCGATCCATCTGGTTACTGGAATGATAGTTATTATTATAAACAAACTCTATGAGAGGCAAATGATCAACCCAGCTACCACCAAAATCGATCACACAAGACCTTAGCATATTCTCTGAAATATGTATAGTCCTTTCCACTTGTCCATCCCTTTAAAGTTGAAAAGTGGTGCTAAGGTTCACCTTAGTTCCCAAGCCTCTCAGAAAAAAATGCCAAAAATGAGATGAGAACTTTGTACCTCGATCATATATGATGAAAATTAGAGCGCCATGAAGCTTCACGATTTCTTAAGGGTAGAGCTTGGCATAATCTTCTACTGAATAACTAGTTTTCTCTAGAAAAAAGTGAGCAGACTTGGTCATCCTATCCATAATGACCCAAATCAAGTCAAACTGATGGTGAGACCTCGGAAGATGATAATGCCGAAGATACACCTCCACTCTTAAGATGATTGTTGTCATTGTCAAATATAGTAACCCAATAAAGTTTAGGGTTGAATCCCAAGGGAATACATAGACTTATGGATCTTAGATGTTGTAATCAATGGGCAAAAATTGGAAAAATAAATAGGGGGATTTTAATAGCAATATCACACAAGGAGCAAATATCATTTTTGATTGTAATCAGTGTTGGTGAACACTAGGATTGTGTTCCCCTAGATTCTTAACTCATAGGCTTATCATGCTTTGTTGAACCAACTTTATACCTTGCACGCATTATCTAATAAGTTATGTACCATCTATAGTCTTTTGGATGAACAGATGGATTTCACCCTTTATGTTTTGAGTCTCAGGATGTCTCCTTACTAACCTTAATCATGATCCTAGTTAACTATTACCTTTTGAGTTTCTAGTTATTAGATGATAGCTAACCATCTTACTTGGATAATACCTAGTAGCATGGATCAACAGTTAAACTTCAAATTGTTTTTTAATTATCTTTTCCTTGTCACTACTCTTTTGGAGTAAGTAGCAATAATCTAGGTGGTATCTTAATGTTGGCCACCGCTAAACTAACTATTAAAGTGAAGATAATACAATGCATCATGGGTATTAGCTCAGATAAACAATAGCACTTCCCCTACTTTGTCAATATGCCAGGGTTTCCACAACCCTAACTATGGGTTTTTAGCCGCTCATGCTTGTAAAATAATCAATAGCATTCATGACTGAACGCATCGATGAAATCACAATAATAAGAAGTAGAAAAACACAAAATCATTACTGAATTAATCAACTGAAATCAATGCAAGAGAATTCCAAGACCAAAGTCGGATCTCATAATCAAAATATGTTTGTAAGTATCAAGACTATATTTTTCTACTAAAAACACATAAGGGATACTTATATTACATGAGGAAACCCTAAAACCAAAGCTCGAACTAAATAGGAGAGAAAAGGGTTGTTGGCAACTTATGGTCTCTACTTGTACCCTGATCATAGGCGCAGGTTGTACATATGGCCTACAGGGAGGGTGCAAGTGGAAACCGCAAGTGCCAGACCAAAATTTCTTGCAAGTTAGCTCTCGGGATTTTGGAATTCTAACACTTGCTTAACCCATATGTGGTCCATAAATACAATATGTAGTTCACATATTGACTTAGCAAGTGCCGAGAGTCATCTTTTCAGCTATTCCTCAATTCCCAAACATGATTTGGTCATGAATAATTTGGAAATTTTCTCGATCATCCATAATTGCTCTTGAAAGTAGTCAAAACACCTTTTTTCCTCTTTCCAAGAACTTAGCATCCAAAACATGAAATCCTGCAAAACATACCCAAAACGCATAATATCTAACAAAACAGCCTCAGAAACTTAACTATTTCATAGTTTTAAGCATCAAAGTGTGATATTTCTGTAGTACTTCAAAAGATCGATAACAAAATCCATATTAATAACTTCCTATTTCCACACGGTCAACTCACACTCTTGAGACAAAACCCCAAGCCTCAAGCATTCCACCTTCACTTACTAACAAACCATACACTTAGCCATAAAATTAGATATATTCCTCTTCATGTTATTCCATCAATAGATCTTTTTCAAGTTGTGGTACATCTTCGTCAAACCAGGGTAAACAATGTACCTTGACCCATGGCTTCAGCCAAGACCTTCTCTCACGGTCCATAAATATCAGGGATACACAGTCGGCCTTAGTACCTCAATATACCATCACCACCAATCTCAAAACCCATCACTCTCTAGCGACCCACATCATCGTTGGTCTGCATCAAGATAGGATCCAATTCCTATTGTCCTTCACATCAACACCAAGAGATGACTTCACCGCCTTTTGCACAATCACACCTCCATCCTCAAGGTCAGAAATAAACTTCAAGATTATCTAAAATAGTGAATATCTTTCACCAAACCTTGCTTCTCCTCATCCACGTAAGATAAGCTTCCCATAGATAACCTAGTAAGAGCATCATCAACCACGTTAGCTTTACCTAGATGATAATAAAGACTCATATCATAGTCCTTGAGTAACTCAAGCCATCTCCCCTATTTTATATTAACCTCATTTTGGGTGAACACATACTGCAAACTCTTATGATCAAAGTAGATGTCACAATGAACCCATATAAATAGTGTCGCCAAATCTTTAAAGGAAAGACTACAACCAACAACTCCACATTATGAGTTAGATTATTCTTCTCATGAACTTTCAACTGCCTAGAAGCATATGCAATCACCTTTCCATGTTGCATAAACACATAACCCATTCCCTCACGGGATGCATCGCAATAAATAACAAAACCCCTGATACCCTCAGGTCGAGTCAAAACATGAGCCAAAGTCAACTTATCCTTAATCTTCTCTAAAATACCATCACAAGCATCATACCACAGGAACATCAACTTTTTCTAAGTCCAGCTTAGTAAATAGGGCAGCAATAAAAGAGAAACTTTCTACAAACCTCCTATAATAACCGACTAAACCCAAGATTCTCCAAACATCGATTGGAGTCGTGGCTCTAGGCAACTTTTTAACCATCGCAACTTCCTGTGGATCCATCATGATCCCTTCATTAGAAATAATATGACCAAAAAAATTAACAGCATTTAACCAGAACTTGTACTTTGAGAACCTAGCATACAAACGCTAATCCTTAAGGGTCTGCAACACTATATGGACGTGATCAATAATTAAGATGTCGAATAACTCCAAAAACTGATGAAAACCCCACTTCATAAGATCCATAAATGCCGCCCAGTCATTAGTCAAACCAAAAGACATGACCAGGAACTCATAATGTCCATACCTGGTTTAGAGGGTAGTCTTAGGGATATCCACCTTTGTAATCTTCAAATAATGGTACCCAGATCGAAGATCAATCTTAGGAAAGTACTTAGCTCCATGAAGTTGGTCAAATAAGTTATTAATCCTTGAAAAAGGGTACTTATTCTTCACAATCACCTTATTTAGTTGTCTATAATCTGTACACATCTGAAAGGACCCATCCTTCTTACGCATGAAGAGCAAGAGAGCACCCAATATGGAAACAATAGGACGAATAAAACCCTTATTAACGAGATATTTCAATTGCTCCTTACATTTTTTCAACTCAGCCAGAGCCATTCCATAGGTAGAGATCAAAATAAGACGAGTGTTCGAAAGAAAATCAAGCCCAAAGTCAATTTTCCTATCAGGAGGAACAATGGAAAGATCATCAGGAAACACCTTAGGAAACTGAGTAACTACGGGCACAGATTGTAACGAATCACCCTCCGAGTTGGAATCTTTAACCCCGACCAAGTGATAGAGACACCTCTTTCAAATGAACTTTTGGGATCTAAGATAAAAAATAAACCTTCTCTTAGTAACTAAGGAACTACCTTCCCACTCAGTCATTGGCTCATTCGAGAATTGGAAATTGTCCCTTTAAGTTAGACAATCAAGAGTTGCATAACACAAATAGAGTCAATCCATCCCCAAAATCACATCAAAATCTAACATTTTCAACTCTATCAAATTCGCTAACGTCTCCCTACCACAACTAGATACCACACAATCCGTATAGAATCCTCAAGCCACAATAGAGTCACCCACCAGGGTAGACACAAAAGAGGTATAAGGAATACACTTAAGTCTAAAACCAAAATAAATAGCCACATAAGGGGGCCACAAAATAAAGGGAAGACCCAAAATCTAGAAGAAATACACATCATGAGAGAAAAGTTTTAGCGTATCCATAAAAATATCAAGAGATGCCTCAGAATTCTGATGGGTGGCAAGATCATACAGACAATCCTAACCAGTGTCAGAGCCAAAAGTAGAACCCTTTGATATAGGGGCTGAAGAAACATTAATCAAGACCTTATTATCCCCAATAGAAACATTTCCAGAGGGATAGTTCCTCAGAATATGGCCATGTGGGCCACATCTATAACACTTATTCATCCCCTCATCGCAAAATCCACATTGCAACTATCAAAAAAATCTACAAGAAGGATGTGATGGATCTGACTAGACCCCATTGGCCAGAGATTGGGAAGCTTGTTCCTTAAATCCACTACTGCTCTAAAAGCAACAATCACCGAATAGCCTTGGATATAGGGCATTAGCTGCAAAATAAGAACCATAATTCCCTTACTTCTTCTTAGAACACTGCTTTCCATCTTTACCATTATTTTGCTGGCCTCCACCCTGCTCAGAATACTGAAATATCTTACCTTACTCTCCCCTATTTTGGCTTATTTATTTTTTTTATCTTCAACCTATTACATATACACTATAAACCTTATCCATGTCACTATTTAGCAAAGCGGCCTTGCACTCTAATACCAAGTCTCCAGACAAGGCCAAAACAAACTTCCTCATCTTATCCATTATGCTAGATACTAGCTCAAGAGCATAAAAGGATAGCTGATGAAACTTTAAGTCATACTCCTTCATAGACATCTTGCCTTGCTTCAAATTTACAAACTCCTCTTCTTTTGCCTCCCTCAACTCCCGAGGGAAGAAATAATTAAGAAAAAGCACCAGAGAAATCCTCCCACAATGCCAAATCTACATCATCACCCCTAGACTAGTACAACTCCTCATACCATTAATATGCAACATCCTTCAGCTGGTATGCAGCAAACTCCACACCTTCGAAGTTAAAAGCATGTATTACAGGGAAAATCTTCTTCGTATATTTTATGAATCATTGAGGATCCTCCTCAACCTTAGATCCAGTAAAGGTTAGAGGATTGAGTCTATCAAGCTATCCGACTTGAGTAACCTCAGAAGAACTCACTGAAAATTATCATTAATGAAAACACTGAAAAGTTATTGCTAATGACTAAGGATCATTGAATGACTCATAAGAACACATTACGACTCGCCACCACGAGTCGCAGTCAAGATAGTAACTGAAGGACCCTTATCTGGCGACCTTATTATTCACACCATACAGCTCTTCACATGACCCTATAACTCGTAGGGTCCAAGTCATAGTCACCATAGAATATATTGGGCATCACACTGGTTTGGCTATGGATGATGCCATATGACTCATATTGAGTCTGTATCACTCATTAGAAGTCAATATTAGTCATAATAGAAACTTGGGTAACCCATATTGGATAGGCTACAATTAGGGTCTTACGACCTATAATGACACCCTATGACTCGGAGGGTGAGTCATAGTCTGGGCAGAGAGTTTAAAAACTCAAAAATTTTCAGGGACCTAAAATCTAAGGTATTTCACAAATTTCCAAATAAAATAAGGAATTTAGAATAAATGTAAAAAAATATCAAATACATAGACAAATCCTAAAACCAGGTGATAGCAGTATAAGAGCTTCTCATATAAAAAAAGTACTAGAGTGAAATACAATTGAATATACTGACATAACTTATCTCTGAATACAACATAGATACTAGTATATACATAAAGAATCGATAAGTAATACTTTAAACATCAGGAGTATAACACACACACCAACTGGGATAACCCATACTATGATCTGCAGGTTACAGAAGTATAGTATGAGCACCGAACAAATGGTACCCATTAGGCAACAATAAACTGAGCTCCGAAGATAAAGCAGATATGTATAACATATACACAAAATGAAAAACTACACTCAAATGTCTAACAATCATGTAAGATAGCCAATAAGGTAATATGGATAAACAATTCTATTCAAGTCAAAAAGACTAACATATTAAGACTAAGGAGTAACAAGAATGAACTATCCTATTCTAGTCATATTAATAAGTCTCAAAACTATATGGTATATCACTGGCCAATATCCAAAGTACAAGAGGAAGGAAAATACATGTAAATATACAAGGCCATGAAATAAGTATACAATATGAACAACTGAAGAAGGGACATATGGTAGTTCCATAACTACATATAGCTGGGTATATATATACATATACATATAGATATGAAGTCAACTCAAAGAATAATCTAAATCATCATTTCTTCACTTTAAGACCTCATTGTAATCCTATCTGAATTTAATACTATAATACTTAATGTTCTAATCCATATATGTAGACATGAAATAATCATGTATAATAATGCAATTATAAGATAGAACAAGGTGAAAACATACCTCAAATATCGATACCAAATCAATGACTAATCTATCATAAACTATCCATAATAATGATCATCGCAATAATAATAACAATCTCAATAACAAGGCGAGTAATTAGCTATTCCAGAGAACCAAATGCCTAATCGGTCCTATGAGTACCCCCACCACCCCAGGCGTAGAAGGTACAATTATCATCCAACAACATAAGGCATAGTTATCACCCATATCTATGGAATCATCCCATACTCACTGTTAGACATAGACACATACTGGTGATAGGCGATCCACATGTAAGAATGAATCTAATAGAATCCATAATACCATTATCATCATCATTATAAATGTTATCATCATAATCAACCTCTATACTTACCACGTATATAGTCATCACAATATCCTCCGTCCTTGCCAGGTATCAATATCATCATCATAATATTCTCCGGCCTTCTTGGGTATCAGTATCATCATCATAGTATCCTCTGTCCTTATTGTGTATCATCATAATATCCTCACCCTTTGTCGGGTATCATCACATCATCATAATATCTGAGCTAATATCACATAATAGACAGCAAGCCCTATAAGGGCTAAAGTAAAGTGAAAGCCCCATAAGGGCTAAAGTAAATAACAAGCCCCGCGATGGATAAAGTAAATAGATATAAAAAGAGAAGTAAGATAGAGTATATTTCCATAATTAATCATTCACCATTCATCATCAATGTCACTTTATCAATTAAGAATATATACAATAGGTGCATCGACTCAAGTTGTGGCTAAAAAGAGTGAAAGTTCATAAATTTATTACCTAAAATGATCTTTGAGACTAAACCATAATAAAGTATAGAAAAGGATGGAATATCTCACAACCATAGTAAATAATAGTGTAAAATCATGGACCAAAATCGATCTCGGTCAATTCCTTACAACATCATCATTAGCCTCTTTGTGTATATAATTTATCCATTTAGTTAGGGATTTATCCTCATAAGGAAATTTGTTTTTAAGATAAAAAGTGGGTTTTAGTCTTTTATTTAGAAATAATAGGCATAAGATCGTATTCATCTAGTATCATAACATTTATAGATATAATGATCATGAATGTACCTAATCTATGCATGCCATTACCAGTATTCAGTCAATGAAATAATAAGTGTCATACCACATCTTCCTCCTTCCCATATCGGAGTCGTATCATTTCCAAGGAAAATTACTTCCCAAATATCCAAATTACATAATAATATGGACTTTGGCCAAATAATTTGTCTGGATCAATTATAACATCATAATCATGGCCTTAGGCCCACATACATATTCGAAACTCATATCAATAATATTGTATATATAAGTCATATCGCAACTATAGGCCATAGTATATTCAAGAGGCAGAACTTTTCTATAACCTATGAAGCATATCTATAATCATCTCACATTTAAGAGGCAATAACTTCTAGGAGGCATAATGCATCAATAAGCATAGCTCATAACTATGCGGCATACCACCCTTATAAGGCATCTCATATCTATAGGCCATGTATCATGACTATGAGGAATGTCATATCTCTAGGCTAATTATTGGATCCAAGAGAAATATCATCTTTATAGGCCATATATTACATCTAAGAGAGATATTATCTTTATAGCCCAAATAATATATCTAAGAGGAGTAAGATCTCTAAAGGCCCAACATCATATCTAAGAGGAAATCATATCTCTATAGGCCCAATATCATATCTAAGAGGAAATCACATATCTATAGGCCAAACATCATGTTCATAACCCATTAGTCACTATACGAGGGAAAAACATCATTATCCATCAATTCTCCAAGAAAATCTCATAAATAAGGCTTATTTGTCTCAACTACGCCAACATCCGCAACTAAGTCCACAAGTGATAACACAAGCCTTTGCCTAAGTGTGTCAGATGACTCCACTTCTAATCCTCAATTTCCATATTTACATAATCTATGCCCCAAACTAGGCTAACGTATCTAGACCATCTTCTAGATGTCAAGTAAGCCATAACCAATCCTAAATTATGAACTTCGTCTAAAAAAATGGGCAATTATGTCAATTCTACCTTAAAATACGATTTTAAAATCACTAGACTAGCCCAACTAAGGTCAATCACACTAACCATGATTCCAACACATGAACCATATCCCAGATCTAGTATCATAACATTTCCATATTATAAACTATTTCAATCTAGGGAGAAGGCAATAGGATTCTAAAAGGGTCATAAACATACCATCTTACAGGTCTAAAACCTTTATCAAATCCCTAAACATCAATAATCAAGGCCAATTTATTCTACTAATAATCAAGCCTAACATTAATATTCACATGTCATATATAACACATATCATCTTCCAGGAAGAGTAGGTAGAAGCCTACCTCAAAGATGTATCATAAAATCTCTTATCATTATAACGTCCATCACTACTTGACAATCCCAAAAAGGCCATCACACTATCAAAAGCATAATATACTCATCAATACGAGTCTAATGATACCCATATTAGACAATTGTACTTCGGGTTCAAAAATGACACCAAAATTCCAAGTAGGATCCACATACAAAAAATTCATTTCTGAGATCAACCCAATGTTCATATATGAACAAGGAATCATAAACCTCAAGAAATGGGGAACAACAAAGCTAATTTGGGGCTAAACTCAAGCCCTAAGCTAAATTAAGGTTTTGGGTCCAAACTAAGAAATTCAACCACGAATTCAAAGAATTCTTACCTTAACTTCAAAGATATTCACGATAATAGATGATTATCAAGCTCCTAAGTAACACACAATGATTAATTTTGAGTTACCACACTTATTTTGGGGTTTTAGCTCTCAAGGGTGAAGGAAAAATGACCCAAATTGTGACCATGGGGTCAGTTTATGGACCCTCGAGCAAGGAGATGCAGCGATCACTGCTCTCTATGGGTCATAATCGCACAAGGGTGATCACCATAGGGTGCGCACTGCGATCTCTCTACCCCTTTGTCAACTCAAATGATAGCTGAAACTTAGAAGAATTCTTAGTTTCAGCCAATGCCTCAAGACTCGTTTGGAATTTTATTTTTGCAAATAGACTATGTAACCCTACTAAATTTGACTTTTCTGACTCATTGATAAAGTTGAATTTTCAATCCGGGGTTGTTTCAGTCAAATGTGGGTCCCACACCCATATTTCTAAACTTTCAACATTTTTACCAATAAGTTGAAATGAGCTTGGGTGCATTGGGACCTAAACCAAAGGTCTACATTGCCTAAAATTGATATTCCAGAGCTATTGGTGTAGTCAGAATTTACATTTAAGATCATTTTGTTGAATCTTTTGCCTGGTGGCTATTTAGAACTAGCGAAGACTTCTAAGCAGGGAATCGGTTCTAAAAAATAAAAGAACTACCCGATAATCGAATTGTCAGTCCGAGTAAGTCATAAATGACTTGGCCAGCTATAGAGATGCCCTAACAACAAAGTTAATAAAAAATATAGAAAATGAATAGAATGGTCATTACAATATGAAATTATGTATGTTAAATCCATAGTATTTTGAACCGATTGAGAGGATCATCAATATTTTTAGCTAAATTTGACACCCCTAAATAGCAGTTTTACATATTATCATTTTTATGTTTGTCGCAAAGTGTAACGCCCCAAATCTGGTACCCAGAATGTTACATGGTGCTCAATACCCCAAAGGACCACAAGCTAACCCATTAATTATATTTGTACCTGTATACTGCATATATACTGTATAATACGAAAACATGAACTGAAAGGCCATAAGGTTCAAAACTGTAACATAAGATCTGAAGAGGGGTATGAAATACCCAAAACAACTGAAATAACTTTCTGAACATAATAGTCTAGAAAGCCTCAAACTGACTAAATTATCTGAGTAAGGAGTTAATGGGACATATCCCACCCTAACTTCAACTAATAAACTAATTACTAAGATAATAAAATAAGGATTATGTCATCAAAATATGAGGACTCACTTCTAACTATGACAGGTTACTGGAATCTACTGATACTCTGGAACTCATGTCTCTGAACCTATGGTGTAAGACACCATAGCGCAAATGCATCAGTACTTTGAATGTACTGATATGCATGTGAGGTAAGCTGAATACATGGGGTTCATATATGTGAATAATAATAACAACAAGCTGACTATCACGAGCGTGAGAATATATGCATTAGATATAATAACTAATACTAATATTGTGATAGCATGATTACTAAATTTGAATAATTATAACATGACATATTAATAACTAATATAAGTGATAACATAAGTGACTGTATCTAACAATCGTAAATCTGAAGGAACTAGCTGAGTTCCGTACTGTATCTGAATTGACTTTATCTAATAGTCCTAAAATCTAAAGAACTATCTGAGTTCTTGACTGATACTGATACTAAAACTATGGGAAGTCATCTAACTAACATGCCCCAAATGACGCATTATAGCTGAATTAGGGTCTAATCCGTGCCCTAATTAGAAGGGTGTCAATATCGCACCACTAGAAAGGAAACTATGTGAGTAACCCTAATATAACAGGTAAATCTAATGAGAATGGTGCGAACCTCATATAGCAGGTTAAGCCATCTCATCTACCCTCATATAGCAGGCTATGATGTCTCAACCTATGATGGCTACATAGTTCTGGAATGTAACAATTGCTTCTAAGAATCACACCCTCATATAACAGGTAATTTTCCACCCTTGGGTTCGCTCAGTACTAATTTTAATTCCCATCTGAATAGACACTGAACATCATTTTCTCAAATTGAACATGGACTGAGTTACTAACTTTTGTTGACTGGCGGAATACTACTAATATCTGACAACTGACTGAGTTCATGAGATCTTGGAGATTTCCTAAGTCATAAGATTGTCTGAAGTCTAAGGATCATAGCTTGACTAAGAGTATCGTGAAAACATGATATGGCTCTAGGCATACAACTAATATTTTGGGTACAAGTACCCCCAGGACTCGGTAGAAGGAAACTGACAAAGCATGACTTTCTTGAATACATAATAATCACCATAATGCATTTACTGAAGCATTTCATCAAACATGTGATAGGCATAAGCTTGTACATACATGGAGATTTTATGATAACATGCTAGTTAGGCCATTTTCCTTCATTTAGGCATTAAATCAAACATATAGTAGGCATGGTACATGTAAACACCATTGTATAACAATTAAACATCATGGTCACATTCTAATTTCATCATTCAAGGGTTTAGTCATTGGTTTACATGAATCTATATCTATAATAGTTAAACCCACATAGAAATTAGCACCCAACATGGAGGAAAATTCAATTTCTCATTTATCAATGTGAACAAGAATAACCCAATCATGAAAGCATAACGAAAATACATAACTTGAAGTTGGAAAGGGGATTCTTGGACTTCATGGACGAAAGGAGTCCATGAATGAACACTATGTATACCTGGGTTAAGATTCTTGATGTTATTGAGCTTGAAGAATTGGAAATCCCTTAGTTCTTAAAGAAGATTGGATTTTATTCTTGGAGATTAATGTTAGAGAGAAACCCTAATATTGGTTGTGAAGTAATAATAAACCAAATGGCTGAAATCAGATATAACTGGTTATGTATAAGTGGGTGGTTAAAGACCAAAATACCCTTATTAAAATAACTTAAAAAAACTAAACATGACCTGTGACGGTGGGTGCGATGGTCCATCGCTGAGTTGACAGTCTGTCGGCCCTGACCATTGCTTCTAGAAAGAATGAGGGTCTCACTATTTTGGCTGCAACGTCTTGGGTGATGGTCCATCTCAAGTTCAACTATCCTTCAACCTGACTGTCGCACCTTATCCAGAAGGTGGCCCATTGTTTCCCTTGTGACGGCCTGAGTGATGGTCCATCACTAGTCCAATGGTCTGTTGCTAGTCCGACGGTCCATTGGCCTGAGCCGTCGCTCCTAGGTAGAAGGTAGTTCTCACTGCCTTGCTGTGATGGTCATGGGTGATGGTCCATTGCTAGTCTGATGGTGTGCCGGCCTGACCATCATATCTGGGCAGTTTACTGCCTTCTGTATTTTGGCCACAACTTTCTCCTCCGATGTCGGATTTTGACGAAATTGGTATTGCTGGAAAGCTAATTCAATTTCCCATGTGACAAAAAGTGAAAATCTTAAAAATACTACGTGTAAAAAAGTGTATTTATATTTCAAGGAAAGCTTCTAACATTCTTGACATAATTTCAAGCCAGGAAAAAGTATGGGGTATTACAATATCTCCACTTGAGAACATTCATCCTCGAATGAGATTGAGAGTGAGGGGAGAAGATAACCGACATACATACTAAACATGAATAACTAAAACATGATCTCATGACTAATATGACTGATAATTAAACATATCATACTAAACATGCATATCTGATGCATATGTAACTGATCATGAATGCTTGAATGGGTGTTTAGATGAACTAAGTTTCTCATAATAAGAATGCATGTCTGATGAATAATTATATAACTGAGCTAATAAATAAATGCATGACTGAATATGCAATGGTATTTAATACCAAGTTTGTGATGAAAACTGAACATGAAACTGGGTAAGCTTAAGGAGAACTACTACCTTGAGCTTGATCTGAGTTGGCGGAGAAGAGGTGAGGATACTTGGTATGCATGTCTTCTTATTCTTCCCAAGTTGTTCCCTAGAAGGACAGATTTTTACAAAGAACCTTAACTAGAGGGAGTTATTTGTTCCTCAGTCTACGAGTCTGATAGTCTAGGATTTCAACTTAAATCTCTTCATAAGAGAGGTTGTTCTGAACATCGATACAATGAATAGGGACTTCAACTAATTGGTCACCTACACACTTCTTGAGCAAAGATTCATAGAAGACTGGATGAGCTGAGGCTAGATTTGAAGGCAATTTGAGCTCATAAGCAACCTTGCCAAATCGACTAAGAATCTTGAAGGAACTGATATATCGGTGACTGAGTTTCCCTTTCTTTCCAAATCACTTCACTCCCTTCATGGGAGAGATCTTTAGATAGACATAGTCACCAATCTCAAACTCGAGATCTTTACTACAAATATCTGCATAAGACTTTTGTTGGCTCTGAGCAGCCCGGAGTCTTTCTCTAATCAACTGGACTTTTTCTAAGGCATCGAATACTAAGTCAGGCCCTATGATATAGGCCTTACTAACTTTGAACTAACCAATTAGAGATCTACATCTCATACCATAAAAAGCTTCAAATGGAGCCATCTAAATACTAAAATGATAGTTGTTATTGTATGCAAACTCAATCAAAGGTAAGTGGTCATCCCAACTTCCCTTAAAATCGATTGCACATGCCCTTAGCATATCTTCTAACGTCTAAATGGTACTTTCTACTTGACCATCTGTCTGAGGATATAAGGTTGTACTGAGATAAACCTGAGTACCAAGACCCTTGTGAAATGCTTTTAATAAATGAGAGGTGAACTGGGTACCTCTGTCTGAGATAATAGATAACAGAACACCGTGCAATATGACCAACTCCCTAAGGTAGAGTTTGGCGTAATCCTTGGCTGAATAAGAGGTATGACCCAAACTGAATCATGCTGATGATAAGTTCGAGGCAAACCCATCATAAAGTCCATGTTCACTTATTTCCACTTCCAAGTAGGAATAATGAACTCCTACATAGGACCACTAGGCTTCTAATGCTCTATCTTAACTTGCTGACATGTAGAGCACTTAGCCACAAACTCTACAATATCTCTCTTTATCCTACTCCACCAATAGACTTCCCATAAGTCACGGTACATCTTTGTGGCCCTTGGATGAATAGAGTAGCACACACCATGCGTTTTTGCAAGAATTCCCTGCCTTAAGTCATCTACAGCTGGAACACACAGATGACCCTGAAAATGCAGAACACTATCTCCCCCTTAGGAGAAAACCTCTACTTTCTGATCCTTGACTGACTCTTTTAACTTAACAAGAATAGGATCCCTATCTTTCTTTTCTTTTAGCTTGGAAACTAGAGATGATTCTTAACTACTCTAAACCTATATATCACCCTCCTCTATATCTACTAAGCGAACACCTAGTCTTGCAAGCTAATGGACTTCCTTGGATAGCTCCTTCTTACTGTCCTCGACATGAGCAACACGACCCATAGACAGTCTACTGAGAGCGTTGGCCACTACTGTTGGCCTTTCTCGGATGAAAAATAACACTCATGTTGTAATCTTTCAAGAGCTCTAACCACCTCCTCTGACGAATATTGAGATCTTTATGAGAAAAGACATACTGAAGGCTCTTATGATCCGTGAACACATCTACATGAACACCATATAGATAATTCCTCCAAATCTTCAAGGCATATACTACGGAGGCTAACTCAAGATCATAAGTAGGATAATTCTTCTCGTGGGGTTTAAGCTGTCTAGAGGCGTAGGCTATGACCTTAACATGCTGCATGAGGACACAACCAAAACCTCCTCTAGATACATCACAATATACTATGAACCCATATGAACCATCTGGAGGAGCTAGAACTAGAGCTGAGGTGAGTTGAGTCTTCAACTCCTGAAAACTCTTCTCGCAAGGATTTGACCACTGGAACTTGACTTTCTTCTGAGTCAATTTGGATATAGGGGATGCAATAGAAGAAAATTCCTTAATAAACTAACTATATTAGCCAGCCAAACCCAGGAAACTCCTTATATCTAATGGAGAGACAGGGCGAGGCTAGTTTTTTATTGCTTCAGTCTTTTGAGGATCTACTCTAACGCCATCACCGGAAATGATGTCACCAATGAATGCTACTGACCTTATCCAGAACTAGCATTTACTGAATTTGGTGAATAACTGATGATCTCTAAGAGTTTGAAGTACTATTCTGAGATAGTCTGCATGATCTCTCTCATTGCGAGAATAGACCAGAATATTATCTATGAAGACTATGATGAACATGTCCAAGTAATGCTTAAACACACGATTCATCAAGTCCATGAAAGAGGTTGGGACCATTATAGACCAAATAACATAACTAAGAATTCAAAGTGACTATACCGAGTACAGAAAGCAATTTTCAGAATGTCACATTCTCTGAATCTGA
This sequence comes from Capsicum annuum, assembly GCF_002878395.1. Classification (NCBI taxonomy): domain Eukaryota; kingdom Viridiplantae; phylum Streptophyta; class Magnoliopsida; order Solanales; family Solanaceae; genus Capsicum; species Capsicum annuum. Next base: position 58,110,321 of record NC_061113.1, on the reverse strand, counting down.
GCTAATGATAGCCGGATTAGAGGTCTATTTTGGAGAAATAGCTAGCACCCTAAAGCTGGTCAAATAAGTCATTGATTCTGGGAAAAGAATACTTGTTCTTTAATGAGATGTTATTGAGTTAACGGTAATCTATACATATTCTGAGAGAATCATCTTTATTGAGCATGAATAATACTGGAGCACCCCACGAGGAAACATTGGGTCTGATGAATCCCTTATCTAAGAGATCCTTCAACTACTCTTTCAGTTCTTTGATTTCTGCTGGTGCCATTCTGTATGGCAGAATAGAGTGATAACGCTCAACTTCCATATAAATTTAGTGCAAGGCAGTGGTCGTCAATATATTTAGCCAACTTTGGAGTGGGGGTCGAATCCATAGGGAATAATGTGAGTAACAATTAAACTAGTTTGAAACTATAACTACAAGTTGAATTCAAACGAATAATGCAAAAAGATAAAGTGAGGGTTTTTAATGATCAGCAAATAATTGTTGGTCACTCTAGTTTCATTGTTTTTAAATCAAAAGCTTATGAAATAACAAGAATTATGCTCACTAGGGCTTCTGGTACATGACAAATGCTAAAAGTGGTTCAATATTCTCATGGTGGGTAGGATCACAAGCTATCTTTATCGATGTTATTCTTAAATGTCTCTCTAACTACTTAAGCGTTTAATTCCCTAATCCTCTCGGACTTAGGGAATTTCTATTTACTGCCCAGATTTTACCTTAGGTTAACCAACCTTATTATAACGCTGATTATTAAACGAAGTATTTCTGAGTCCATGTTGATAATTCACTTCCTACTATATTTGATTTCTTTCTCAAGCAAATCAAATCAGGAGTTATCTATTATTTGCAACCACCAGACATTAATTAAAACCTCAGAATTATCAAGAAATCCTATCACCTTTTGAATCTTGAACGCTTAGCAATTTATCAAGACCTAACCCTAGATCCCATAATTCAGGTTAATGGAGTTTAGCCAATCATGATGTAACGAACGAAACACATAATTGAATTCATGCTTTGAAAGATAAAATTACAGAGCAATGAAAAACAATAATTGTTTCTTCGATTCAATCACTCGATAACTCCGCAAAAAGCAATAGTAATCTCTCACAAGTTAATGGTGACAGTGTATCCAAAACTAGAGAGAGAAATACTAAAGTTTGTGAAGTTCCAGATGCCTAAAATTTCTCCATACTTCTTGAATGAAACGCTAAAAGCTGCTATTTATAGCTGTAACTTAAAGGGAATTCAAAATTAAAATTTTCGAAATTCATCCCTTAGATGACTAAAACTCTTAAGGAAAACCTAGACTTGTCCTTAAATACTTAGGATAATTATGGAAACAAAATCATAGGTTACAGTTTTTTCTCAGAATAGACGACGACATGCGTGATGCCTTATCAGGGTTCTGATGACTTATCAGAAATGTCGTCAGATCCTCTTCAATTTTGACATTCTCTACTTTAGGCTGACGACAAAACCTGATGGCTTATCAGAACTTTGATGACTTATCACCAATGTCATCACGGATTCCAGCTGAAGTTCATTCTCTGTCTAAGGCTGACGACTCTCTTGATAGCTTATCTAACTTGTGACGACATACTAGGGGATGTCGTCATACTTCTTCTCCAACTTTATCACACTGCCTCCAGGTGAGGATGGACCTGATCACTTATAACTAAGTTGATGACTTATCACAAAAGTCGTCAAATGCTCTTCTGTAATTTCTGGTTATTTGTTCCATATTCACCTCTTTTTATCCTTGTTATCTTAGGTTCTCTTGCATCTTGCCTTTCACTGCAATATCAAAGAAATGTCATAAAAAACAATGATAGTTACTTACGAACTTACAATTCTTCCGATTTAAAAGTCTTAAATGTGCTAAGAAAATGCAATCACATCAACACCCTCAACTTAAAATAATTGTCTGTCCTCAAGAAACCAAAATATAACTAAGATAATACAAAGTACATTCGGCAGTCAATTTTCTATATCATTTTAACACAACTTCACCTTCTCCCAGGTCAATCAATTCAAACTCAACTGTGTATACTATTGAAAAATAACAATTTAACACACAGAAATCAAGATATGGCATAAATTCAGCAATAGCAACCATGCATGTAACAAGATCACACTATTCAAAAAATTTAGTAACTAGCAACATAACCTGTGTACCCTCACAGTAAAGAAATCCATTTTTCTCTTATATCAAAAATCAGATGTAAACACATAGGGATAATCATAAGAATCACTCTCAGAATGAAGTTCCACTCAATGTACGTCAAATGCCATAGGCTTTCCCTTATAGTCAGTACCAAGATTTTCAGAAAGGTCAGCTAGAATCACAATAGGCCTTTTTCTTGACTTGTAATGTAGGCTAGGGGCTGGTATGATATTCAAGGATATTTAAAGTCACTATGCCTCCTTGATACTATGCTAACCTCTTAGGGTTTTACTTCTTAACCTTTTTCTCTTCCTTCCTTTTATTTATCACACATGCTCAAGGTGGGTGCTATATTTTCAAAAACCAAATTATCTTTTGCTAATCTTTTATACAGCTTGTTTCTTTTCTTATTATTTTTTCACCACACTCGAATTTTTATTATTTTCTCTTATTCTATCTCTCCCCATACTCATTTTGCATCATGCACCCCTATGCTAGCTACCCTCAACTTAGTCTATTTGCCTAATTCAAGGTACACAGTGTCTAAGGAGGACCAGGGCCAAAATAGATTCATTGTGAAACAAATGGGAAGGTGATAGTTGTCATGAAAGAAATAGGCTTTCAGGCTCAAAATAAAGATCAAGGGATATTTTGTATACAGGGAAGGTAATTTAGGATAAAAGTAGGCTAATATCAAAATGGCCTATGATCCTCTCCTAACCCCTATCCTACAACTAAGGCAAGATTAATCGGGCAGGTTATGGATTCACACACAAAGGGAACTGAGTAAGACCTCACACACACATGGCACACAAATATATTACACATCACTACTTATCTAGTTCGTGCAATTTTTTAGCACAAATTATCAAGTTTCCAGAACTAATTCCACCAAAAGATGCACTGTGGTCACAATTAGATGCAGTTCACACAGTATTACAAATAGACACTTGGAGAGGTGCTCAAAAATCACAAAACATATTAACTACCTCATTACTTGTATTTTTCCTAGTTAACCACAACACATCACAAAACAATGCATAATATGCCTAAATATGCTGGCTCCACTAGGAACAAGACTCCAGGGAAAAGAGGCACGACAACAAAAACCCACAGAGGACATCAACACCCACAAGTAGCCCCACACCCTCAACTTAAAACATGCAATGTACCCAATGCATCAAACCAAAATAAGAGAGTTAGAAACATACCTGTGGTACCACGGGTGCGAAGATCTGATGTCAATCACATAATACAAATACAAATAACAAAAGACCTTAGGTTGCCTCCCAAGAAGTGCCTAATTTAGTGTCGCGGCATGACTCAGTTATCTTGACTACTCAGACTTTATCAAGATACCTTGTTGATAATTATTTATGTCCCCACTTGGAGGATTTGAAACGTTGTCCCAAATTTTGATCAATACATCTTCTAGGCTCATTGGGCAAACATACGTATACAATGAAACTTTCTTTATGTCGCCACTTTGATGACGTGAATCTATTACCCACTTGTATACATATCCACATAAAGAAAAATTTTGAAAAATGATTCTAATGAGGTCTTCTCCTTAATTTTGGAGTTGCATCCTTATGGGCATCCTCACCCCGAATTGGGCTAGAGTCTTTAAAAGAGATTTGCTTGGTTTCTTATTTTGCCTCTAGCACCGTTTCCTTAATCTTGGCATCATCCCTCATGGTTGGTTCAGTTGGTTGGAAAATCATCGAGGGTTTCTCAATATCAAGCACAACATCGATATATGATTCTTTTTCCTCATCTTCACACTCATCCATTATGTTAAATGATTTCACGAATAGGACATCATCTAAACATATGTGAAAAAGTGCTTTGAATGCTTGACCTCTATATCCATATCCTCTATCATTCTTCTTTTCTTGTTATTTTCCCTTATGTCTTGATGTATATCGCATATGATATCATTCGTTGTGTCCACAAAATCTAACACTAGTTGAAGCATAGCTTCAATGCCACTCTTTCTGGTGCTTCATTCTTCCTATTCTTGACCATAAAACCTATCTAAATCATAAGAAAAACTAGAATTTGGGTTAGCATATCGAGGGGAGGGGGCATTTTGGAAATCACTCCAATGACCATTTTGACCACCACATAAAGAACAATCATACTGCCAGTAGGATGGAGATGGTGCACATATCTCTTTCTGGGGAGCATATATACAATCTTACCAAAAGTGTGGTCAATCACGATATGGACATGGATCATCAAGATACGATTTCCAACCACCAAACTCATGTTCATTCCAAGACTCCATAGTAATAAGTAAACTAAAATAAAAATCTACCTAACACCAGAAATAAAAGAAAACTAAAAACAAATATTAACAAGTTTAAATTTAAGCAAGTAGGCTAAAATTCCAAACCAACTCAATACGCCAAATTATTCCCCAGCAATGGCTCCATTTTTTATAACGCTCAACTTACACATTAATTTAGTGTAAGGCAGTCCTCATTAATATATTTACCCAACTTTGGAGTCGGAACAACGTGAGTGGCAATTAAACTAGTTTAAAACTATAGCTACAAGTTGAATTCTAAAAAATGATGTGAAAAGATAAAGTGGGGGTTTTTAATGATTAGCAAATAATTTTTGGTCACTCTAGTTTCAGTGTTTGTAAATCAAGAGTTTATGAAATAACCAAAATTATGTTCACTAGCGCTTCCGATACATGACAGATGCTAAAAGTGGTTCAAGATTCTCATGGTGGGTAGGATAACAAGCTATCTTTGTCGATGTTATGCTTAAATGTCTCTCAACCTAATTAAGCATTTAATTCCCTAATCCTCTCGAACTAAGGGAATTTCTATTTACTACCCAAATTTTACCTCAGGTTAACCACACTTGTTACAACACTGATTATTAAACCAAGTATTTCTGAATCCCTATTGATAATTCACTTCCTACTATATTTGATTTCTTTCTCAAGAAAATCAAAGAAGGTGTTATCTATTATTTGCAACCAACAGACGTTAATTAAAACCTCAAAATTATCAAGAAATCCTACCACCTTTTGAATCTTGAACACTTAGCACCTTATCATGACCTAACCCTTGATCCCATAATTCAGGTTAACGGAGTTTATCCACTCATGATGTAACGAACAAAACACATAATTGAATTCATGATTTTAAAGATAAACTTATAGAGCAATGAAAAGCAATAATTGTTTCTTCGATTCAATCACTAGATAACTCCGTAAAAAGCAATAGTAATCTCTCATAAGTTAATGGTAAAAGTGTATCCAAAACTAGAGAGAGAAATACTATAGTCTGTGAAGTTCCAGATGTCTAAGATTTCTCCACACTTCTTGAATGAAACCCTAAAAGTTGCTATTTATTATTGTAACTTAAAGGAAATTTGAAATTAAAATTTCTGAAATTTGTCCCTTAGATGACTCAAACTCTTAAGGAAAACCTAGACTTATCCTTAAATACTTAGGCTAATTATGGAAATAAAATCATAGGTTACAGGTTTTTCTCAGAATAGATGATGACATGCGTGATGCCTTATTAGGGTTCTGACGACTTATCAAAAATGTCATCAGATCCTCTTCAATTTTGACATTCTCTGCTTTAGGCTGACGATGAAACCTGACGGCCTATCAGAACTTTGATGACTTATCACTAATGTCATCATGGATTCCAGCTGAAGTCCATTCTCTGTCTAAGGTTGATGACACTCTTGGTAGCTTATCAAATTTGTGACAACATATCAGGGGACGTCGTCACACTTTTGCTCTAACTTCATCACACTGCCTCCAGCTGACGATGGACCTGATAACTTATCACCAAGTTGATGACTTATCACAAAAGTCATCAACTGCTCTTCTATAATTTCTTGGCTATTTGTTCCATATTCACCTCTTTTTGTCCTTATTGTCTTAGGTTCTCTTGTATCTTGCCTTTCAATGTAATATAAAAGAAATATCATAAAAAAATGGTAGTTACTTACGAACTTACAATTCTTCCGAGTTAAAAGTCTTAAATATGCTAACAAAATGCTAGAACATCATAGAGATAGGCTGAGTATCTAGAAGAAGATCAATATTGATTTAAGACTGGGAGTCTTAGAAATAGTATCCTTAACTCGAACAAGATGATAGACAAATTCTTTAAATATTATTTTCCATGCCCGAAGGTAGGAAACAAGCTGACCCCTGAAAGTGGATATACTACCCTTCTACTCAAGGATGGTTTTATTCAGAAACTAAAATTGGACTATTTTGTTTTTGCAGTTGACTATGGCATAGAAGGAATAAAGCCAATCCATGCTGAGAATGACATCAAAATCAGTTATCTCTAATTTAACTAAGTGTACTAAGGTGACTTTCTAAAACATCATAACCGGGCAGTTCCTATATACCCGTCGAGCTATGATGGTTTTACCCATTGGGATAGAGACTGAAAAGGGCTCTTCTAGAATTTTGGGACTGACTCTAAAATCGACTGCTATATAAAGAGTGACAAAAGTCAAAGAAGCTCCTAGATCTAGCAAAGCGTAACCATGCACATGAAAGATCTGTAACATACCGGTAACCACATCAGGAGAGTTTTTATGATCTTATTGGGGCTGAAGAGAATAAAGACGATTTGGATGTTGCCCACTAGTAGCACTGGAGGTAGCACCCTGCTGATTTGGGCAATCGAACTACCTAAGGAGCGATTCTATTAACCTTGAGAACCTAGTTGAGGAATGTCTCTTACTCTGTGTCCTAGCTTGCCACATCCAAAACAAATACCACTGCCAGCTCTGCAAATACCCTGATGGTGCTTGCCATATGTTTGGAAAAAAGGATAGGTGCGGGCACTGCTAACACTGCCTTGGGACTTAGAGTTTGGCTCACTATATTTGTTACCCTCTCTAAACTTAGGAACTGGAGCACTGGCTGAAGAAAGAGATGGAACTGATAACATAGAAAGAAACTGAGAATGGTTTCCTCCTTCTTACTTAGGATGAGCAAAGTTGAAACTACCTATCTTCGCTCTCTTATTCTGTTTCTCCCTCATCTTAATCTTCTGCTTCTCTATCTGTTGAGTGTGATTCATGAGCCTGGCTAAAGTTATGTCACTATTCATCATGGCGGATCTGCACTCATTAACCACGCTATTGTTCACCCCCAAACTAAACTTACTCATCGTTGCCCTGCTATCTGTAACCACATGAGTGGTATATCTGGCTAATTGAGTAAACTTAAGAGAATACTCTTTAACTATCATATTGCCCTACCTGAGGTTGGTGAATTCTAGCACCTTAGCTTCTCTAATCTCTAGGGGAAAGAATCTATGAAGAAATGCTGAAGCAAATGCCTCCCACTCAACTGACCCTGCATCATCTGGCCTCTCTGACTTCTACTACTTGAACCAAGTATGAGCCACATCTTACAATTGATATGCAGCTAGCTTAGTACTTTCACTAGACGTAACCCCCATTATATCTGTAACCTTCTACACTTTATCTAGGAATTCTTGAGGGTTCTCATTTGTCTTAGACTGAAGAAAGGATGGAGGATTCATTCAGGTGAAGTCCTGCATCCTGGCTACAGCTGAATTGGCCACTGGGTTAGTCGGAATGACAGTTGGTTGTTTATTCTAAGCGACAACTGACTGAGCAAGAATAGTGAATATGAACCTGAACTCAGCATGAGAAACTTGTTCGTCCAAAGGATCTTCTTGGACAGGCAAGGTTCTTCTTTTGGGAGGCATGTTCTGAAATAAGAAGGAGAAACGAATTAGACTGATAAATTAGATTTAGATTATGCTCACTGGTATGACATGAATACTAAAAGAGGGGAAACTACTCCAAAAATATCTTATACCCTCCTGAACATAAATGTGGCGCGCAACACACCCATACATAAGACTCTTCTAGATGTAGCTTTCATACTTTCTACGACACTATTGAACCTTAGGCTCTGATACCAAGTTTCTAACACCCCGAATCTGGTACCTGGAATATTACACGGTGCTTATGACCCTGAAGGACCACAAGCTAACCCATGATAGATATATGTACCTATATACTACATACATACTGTATAATATGGAAACATAAACTAAAAGGCCATAAGGTTCAAAACTGTAACATAATATCTGAAAAGGGGTATGAAATACCCAAAACAACTGAAATAACTGTCTGAACATAATAGTGTAGAAAGCCTCTAACTGATTGAACTGTCTGAGTAAGGAGTTGATGGGACATGTCCCCAACTAACTCCAAATAATAAACCAATTACTAAGATAATAAAATAATGATCATGTCCTAATGATATGAGCACTCACTTCTAACTCTGACAGCTGAGACTAGAATCTACTGATGCTCTAGAACTCGTGTCTCTAAAACTATGGTATAAGACAACATAGCGCAAATGTGTCAGTACTTTGAATGTACTGGTATGCATGTGAGGTAAGATGAATGCATGGGGTTCATATGGATGAACAATAATAATAACAGACTGACTATCATAAGCATAAGAATACATATATTAGACAAATAACTGATACTAATACTATGATAACATGATTACTGAATTGGAATACTAATAACATGACATACTGATAACTGATATAACTGATAACATAAGTGACTGTATCTGACAATCTTGAATCTGAAGGAACTAGCTGAGTTTTGTACTGTATCTGAATTGACTTTATCTGACAGTCCTGAAATCTGAAGAATTATCTGAGTTCTTAACTGATACTGATATTAAAACTGTGGAAGTAGTCATCTAACTGACATGCCCCAAATGATGCATTATAGCTGAATTAGGGTCCAATATGTGCCCTTATTGGAAAGGTATCAATACCGCACCACTGATAAGGATAACATGAGAGTGACCCTAATATAATAGGTAACTCTAATGGAAATATTAGGAACCCTTATATAGCAGGTTAACCCACCTCATCTAGCCTCATATAGCAGGCTATGATGTTTCAACCTATGCTGGCTACATAGTTCGGGAACTCAAGGATTGCTTCTAAAAATCACACCCTCATATAACAGGTGAGTTCCTACCCTTGCGTTTGCTCGATGCTAATTTCTACTCCCATCTGAATGGATACTAAACATGCTTTTTAGAAAGTGAACATGGACCGAGTTACTGACTTCCGTTGACTAACAAAATATTACTGATATCTGACAACTGACTGAGTTCATGATATCATGGAGATTTCCTGAGTTATAAGACTATCTGAAGTTGAAGGATCATAGCTTGACTGAGAGTATCGTCAAAACATGACATGTTTCTTGGCACACAACTAATATTTTGGGTACAAGTACCTCCAGGACTCGGTAGAAGAAAACTGACAAAGCATGACTTGCTTGAATACATAATAATCACCATAATGCATTTACTGAATCATTTCATCAAGCATATGATAGGCATAAGCTTGTACATACATGGGGATTTCATGAAAACATGCTAGTTAGGCACTTTTCCTTCATTTAGGCATTAAATCAAATATATAGTAGGCATGGTATATGTACACATCATTGTACAACAATTAAAATATCATGTTCACATTCTAATTTCATCATTCAAGGGTTTAGTCATAGATTTACGTGAATAATTTTATGGACCATGCTAAGATGACTGAGGGCATTCATCGAGCATCTACTGGAGGTTCCAAGAAGGTGCACCATATGGGAGATTTTAGAGGTCACACTTCTCAAGGTAGGAATTCCAAAGTTTTTTATGGATATCATGATAGACCAGTGCAGACAGCCTTGCAGAGTTAAGGTAGGGGGTCTTCTGGTTCAGCAGTGTAACCTCCTATATTTTTAGACTTAAATTTGAACCTTCATTCCTACATGTATAGACTGAACCAAATTATTTCCATGTTAAAATAATTGTGTTGATCAATTCTATAGTGTGGAAACATCTTTGGATATGAATCGAGATCATAAAGATCTCCTAACTCAAAGATGAGTTGAGAACTTTTCTACCAATTGAGTTTAGTGGATGTTTTAGCTTGGGTCAACTTCCAACGACCATTACCCCTAGAATATAATGAGTTAGGTGACCTACTATATATCAAATATAAGATCTTCAATTCTTCTTTCGAACGCATCCGATTATCTTAATCTGATATTGGATTAGAAAGTTATACTTATTTTATTTTGGAGTGTCTTTCTGTCTGAAGGTGATGACTAAGTTGATGAGTTGTCAACTAGGTGATGACTAAGGTGATGAGCCATCAACCCAAGTCATCAGCCTTAACCAGTAAATGAAAAAAATCTATCTAGAGTTGACGACTAGGGTGAAGAGACGTCAACAAATAGACGGCTTGTCAATCTAGTTGTCAATTGAAAAATCCCTGCAACTTTTTTTGTTACCTTAGGGGTATTTTGGTATTTTTATCACCTCAAACTCTATCCCCATGACATAAATAACCCTATAAACATTATGCATTCATCAGTTACAAATTTTCAATGCTCATTATCTTCTCGACTCTCAAGTGAAATAAGTTAGGGTTTCTTCCAAAAGTTCAATTTCCAAGGATCCAAATTCATGTTGTCCTATAAGAAATCAATAAATTCAGGTATGTGGTGCTTGAACAAGGCTAACCTTTTATCCTTGTGCCCAAAATCTTTGGTTTTACAATTGAATTTATTAGAGTTCAATTAGGGTTCATACCTAATTTTTATGTTTTTGAGATTATGGCATTATCATGTGATTTAAAGTTCAGTTAGCACAAGAATTTACCTTTACTCATGTTTTCACTTATATGATTGTTATTATGAGATGAATTTCAGTATTTTGACATGAATTTCCCTGAGATGGTGAATATATATGATTTCAACCTAATTTAGTCAGTTTACAAATAAGAGCTTATGAATTTTTCATAATTATTCCAGTTTACAAAAGTTTAGATTTACTATTTCAGATTACCACAATATGATTCAAATTTCAGGTTTGATCTTATGATCTCAGACATGATATGAAATTCGCACAGATATTTATATGTATGATTTATTAACAGAAGATGATTGGTTTTCAAATTTATAAACCCAAATGCTTATTTTAAAGTGAATTTCATCAGTATAAGCATATAGTTTATATATATATATATACATATATATGAGAGTTTTATTAAGAACTACGAGGGAAATGTGGGTTTAGGGCATCCTATTTCCCAAAAACTACGTGCCACCATAGGTTTAGTGTCCTCGCTAGTGAGCGTCTCCTTTTCCTAATATGGGCTCAGTTAGTGATCACTCTTGTTCAGTTCAGGTTCTATTCCGATGGCAAGGATAGAACATCCCTCTTTAATATAGGTCAAATGTTGTAATCTATGCTAGCTCACATGGTTTATATCCATTATGAGAATCTCACACAAAAAAGATAGTTTTTTAGAAAAAAAGTGTATTAACTCAGCCAGTTTATCAGATTATTTATATTATTCATGTTTTCTGACATTTTAACTTTCAATTTATTTCAGTCTCTTAGTGAGTCTACTTGCACTTAGCATGCATGTTTTAAGATTATGCCTTGATTTAGTTTTACTTATTGTATTCACCACCACTTACTTAGTACATTCCATAAGTACTAACCGTATATAGGCATGTGTATCTACATTGTTTCATAACGTAGGTATCAATTATAGCCCACACATCATAATCAGATAGTTTGTAGGTTTCAGCTAGTAGGTGATGAGTTCTCTTTATTCAAGGACTTGAGTCAACTACAGTTCTAGTATTATATGTTTTATTAAGTTGTATTGATTAGGTATTGTTTAGGGTCATGTCTCGGCTACGTATAGTCAGTTTTAGTAGAGGCTTCATAGATAGTCAGTCAGAGTTGATGTATCCAGTTTCAGCTTTCCTTTGTATATCTATTGAAGTAAACATTCTTAAATAGTTTTGTAATGAACAATTTCAGTTCATGACTCTCTTCCACTTATTAATTTCAGTTTTATGTGCTTATTTAGTTGCTCACAAATTATGCCAGTGTCATGGGTTAGCTGGAGATCACTTGTGATTCTAAGCACCGTGTTACGTCCAGGAGGTAGTCTCAGGCCATTACAAACTTGGTATCAGAGCAGAAAGTTTAAGTGTACTAGTGTGTCTATGAAGCCGTGTCTAGTAGAGTCTTACAGAATGGTATGGAGACGTTTGTACTTTTTTTCGAGAGGCTATTGGGCATTTAAGAAATATTTCCTTTCTTTATGCTCTAGATGTTGCCGTAAAGTTCTTCTCTCAGAAACTTCTATTGATTTATATGTTACTCCATATTTCTCCATCTATGACTTCTTCTTGATATAACATGAGTAAAAAATTTCAATTCCTCCTGAGATGATGCTCTCAGATTCACTATTCGTAACTTTAAAAATTGAATAAAGGGATTGAAAAAAGTCTTGTAGTGTTTTTAAAGTCCTTTAATTCAAAAGGAGAGAGCATTCAATGTGCAGTTAAGACATAATATGCTATGCAATCTGATTTTTCGTTAGCCCTTCATTATAGATAACACTCATAAAAGGAGAGAGCATGCGCCTAGAGTATTGAATATTATTTTTATTAAGGGTAGTGAATGTGGTGTAAGTTTCACCGTGGAACATAGAGAATGAGTTCTTAGTTAAGGTGAATTGTTGTATGCTTAAAGTAAGAAAGAAGTTCTTGATGATATTCCATTATGTTAGAAAAGTGTAGGTTGTTAACGAGAGTGTTATGTTGTTAAGGATTGTTATGCGGACTCTCCTGTGGTTGTGAAAGACAAATTGGTTGATGCTTGTAGGGCTAAGATTATAGTTTAGCAATATGGATGGACAAGTAGTAGTGATGCGTGACAGGAGGATGTGATAATGGACTATAATTGGATAGATCATAAGAGGTAAAATAACTCGATGGACCCTTGTACTATGTTTGTTTTGTAATGTGGATACTCCTAGTTACATGTTTATCATCTGGATCCTTGAACCCATTAAAAAATAATATTTTAAACCTTTTGACCATTGACCAAACCTATATGGCATTAAAATGGTTGAGTTGGACGAAACGTGTGTAGGCACGCGCCTAGAGTGTGAGTGGTAGTCAATTTTTGGTTAATTTTATTTTAAAATAATTAAAAAATAAAAAAAATCCCCCAACTACAACTTTTTTAATTTAAATATATTTTTAAAAATAATAAAAAAAAAATTTAAAAAAAAAAAAGTCCCTCCCCCAACCCCTCTCCCCCATCCAGTACCCCCCACCCCACCCCCACTACCGTCCACCACCATTAACCCAGCAGCACCAAGGCTGCCATGACCATCAACAATAGAGCTCCCCACCAGCCCCCCTTAACAATTGGCATGGCCACCAATATTTTAAACCCCTCAACAATAGCCATGACCATCAACTTTCGTAATGAGAAAAAGATGATTATTCATTAAGTTGTGAGAACTAAAATCTCCATTGGAAGCGAGAGTCGAAGCTCTTTTCTACAAAGACTTTTCTCTCTTGGAATCCCCATCTTCCTTTTACCAATTTCTCTATATTATTTTCAATGGATATTTTCTTGGTTTCACAGTATATTTTCTATTAGGACCAGGCCCCACCATTTTATTTTTTAATTCAATTTATCAGTTTAAATTTTTTATTTTATTTAGGATTAATTTTATAACTTTTACAAATTGTTAAATATATTTAAATAAAAATTGAAAATTCATTATGTTTGTGTATGCGAGTTTATAGTTAAAACTTTAAATTAATTGGAGATAAATTTTAATTATTTGGAATAAAATTTATGTTTAATTACTTAAAAATTTATTGTGTTTTTGTATTAGAATTTATAGTTGAAAATTTAAATTTTTAGTTAAAAAATTAAATTAATTTAAATTATAAATTAATTGTGTTTATGTATTAGAATTTCTAAAATTCATAAATTTTTTTTAATTAAATTTATTTTAATATTTAATTTTGTATATAGCATTTTAAAAATGACACGAAATTTAATGTAATACTTAAAAATGATGTGGAAACTGATGTGGCAATAGACGCGGGCCAATAGTTTTACACACACCGATAGAGGGGTTTAAAATGTTGCTCTTTAATAGGTTCAAAGGTCCAGATGTCCAACATGTAAGTAGGAGTATCCACATTACAAAACGGACATAGTACAAGGGTCCATCGAGCCATTTTGCCATCATAAGATTATAATCTAATATTATTATTACGAGGTACCAATGGACTAATGTTTCTTGATATTTTTCTAAGAAAGAATGAAGTGAGGTTGTGGTTAATCATGTCTAGTACTATAAGCTTAAACAGTGAATGATCATTAAGGTGGAAAATAGTAATTGCTTGGGATAGTGATGTTAGTTATATGAAAGGTGAGATAGTAGGCTTGGAATGAAATATGCAAGAATTTATGTCCATTTATTTCGCAATTAAGTATGATTGTATAGGTATGTTGTAGAGGTGTAACCAAGGTGATATTGGGATGCATTATTTCTAAGTTTTTAAAGTGTCGTGTGTGTGCTTATATAGTACCCATGAGTTTCTAGCTATGAAGAAGGCTAGTGATAAAGTATATGGTTTTCTTGATAGCTAAGTTGGTAGTTATAGGTTGAAGATGTTAAGACTTTTAGTTTAATTTTGATTCTTATGGCTTAGGGAGAAATATAAGTTTAGAAGTGTGATATCAGTAAGCTATGAAAAAAAGGGCAGATTGTATTTTTGGTGAGGCAGGTATGTTCACCAAGAAAGGTGTAAGTATAGGATGATGATTATTAAAGCTAGATAAAGTTAAGGATGGCTTATAGAAAAGGAGTATCCAAGAATGAAGATAGTGTTTTCCAAATATATTTTATTTGGGTGAGTTGAGCATTTACGTATAGGTCGTTAGAGTGAAGAAATTATGGCTTAGTCTTGAGGATATGGAATAGACCCATAAACTTAGAATGTTAGATTTAATCTACAGGGGAGATGATAAGGTGAAGAACCAAATCAAGTTTTGAGAATTAGATTATGATGCATGTCAATAAGAGTTGTGATGAGATGACGATCCATTCTTTCTCTAGTGTATTCCTTTCCTTGAATTTCAGTCATTATGGTACCCTATCTATGTCTGATGTGATAAACCGAGCCCGTGACGAGTGTTTATACACTTCATGCATATTCATGTTCATTCTCAACAACTAGTAAGGAAGTAATATCTTTACTTTGTGATGCGAGTCATCCCTGATAAATCTATGAACTCCGTTCTTACATTGAGTAGCTTATGATAAGTATGACCCTATGTTTCAGCGTATACTCAGTTTTCAAAATTCATGGTACACCCTTAATAACTTGTGAGATTCATGTTATGTCATGTATGTCCTCAGTTTAGATCCCTTTAATGAATTCATGACTTTGATACTCTATTCCTCAAGCCTAAGTTAAGTGTCATGGTTTTGTTTAGTATTATTTCATGCTTCAGATACCTATGTTCTATCCCTTCAGTGACCCTCTTCTTATGTTAAGATAGTGGTGGTGAAAATGGATGAACAATGGCTTAGATGAGAAAAAGAGTAGATGGACCCATTAAGGAAGATTATTGTATGCTTGTTTAATCTAAGGCTAAAGGGTGAAGGAAGATTGAGGCAAATCTTTGGTATATTTCATAGTTATTTGAGAATTCTAGGTATGTCTTCTTGGAGATAGTGCATGAAAGTCATTATGGATAGAGGTACTAGAGAATATGGGAGAATTTCTAGGTGGGTTGTTTTCCTCGAAGTTCATATGTGGTTATAATGATCGGCTTGAATGTCATGGTGGTATATAAGTCGATGAATTTAATATTCGCTAGTGAATTCATAGTAAACGTTCAGAGTTACTTATTGAAGTGGTAAGGCGTGTTATGATTAGGATGAAAGGTCTGAAAAGATATAGAATATTGAATCTGGTGGTTTAGACTAGAATTAGAGTATTATGTGTAGTATCTTGTGATTTCGAGTTAAGCTTGAACATTGTAAGAGTATGTAGTTAAACTGGGGTAGTCACATGTACCTATGTGAAGGTTATAAGTTGCATCAAATAAAGTGTAGTACTTAAGAGGATGAGTATAGATGAGGAAAGTATTTGAGAAGTGTGTCTGATCTTGAAAGTTAACAGTTGCATTTCCTAAGACATAGGAATCCTATTCTAGCTTCTGCTATATATGTCGAGATCCCATGTTATAGAGTTGTTACCATTTTGAGATTCCTTACTCGAATTCCATGGCCAGATCATGCATAAAATTCTTTCCCTCGATTGTTAGTAGAAGTTATGATAAGGAGAGTTTGAGGAAACTCATATTCAAATTAGTAACTCTTTGAGATTCCATCACATTATCTATTACTTCACAATTATATATTTATGATCGTGTCATGCATGTTTCAAGTGAGTTCTAAACTCTTGGCACAAATCATCTCTTTATACTCAATTCAGCTAAAAAAATAAGTTTTATGATTGAAGTTTTATTATTTAATCTCTGTTATGTCCTTCATTTGCAGACCTATCATGTCAACATCATTCTATACGATTTCTATATATGTCTAAATATTACATATGTATTAGTTGAGTCAGTACCCTATTAAGAGGTAGTTTCAGTTACGACATGTGCTCAATTTAAGAAATTTAGTTTCAAGATAGTAATTACCTTCTTTTCATCCAAATATTAGCCTTTATTCGAGGATAAATGATCCCAAGGGGGAGATAATGCAACCCCCACATTTTTGAGCTAGAATTTATACTGCCGCTCCTACATGTATAGATCAAACCAAATGATTTCTATGTCAAAATAAGTGTTTTGATCAAATATATAATGTGGTAACATCTTTTGATATGAATTAAGGTCATAAAGATCTCCTAACTCAAAGATGAGTTGAGAACTTTTCTACTGATTGAGTTTTAGTGGATGTTTCAACTTAGGTCAACTTTGAATGAATATTACTCCTAGAATATTACAAGTTAGGTGGCTCTAGATGCCTTGGGGAAGAAATTGACTAGCATGAGTAGCTTGGCACAATTTTTGAATCGGGAGAGACTGTTGGACTTAGAGGTTTAGTCCTTCGCTACTAGATGGTTCGGTTTAATGTTTCAACACCTGGGCATATTTTAGCATTCATGGAGGATAGGCCTTCTTTGATGTAGCATATTTGATCTCATCAGTTTGATGATGTGGGATTGAGGTTGATTGGGATAAGGTGCTTAGTGGTGATACTAAGGTAGCCTCACTTGATTAAGATGATGTTTAGAGGATTGGAGGTCGCATTAGCATACCAAGATTAGGTGATTGGATTAGATTGATTTTAGAGGAGGCTCCTTATTGTAGGTATTCCATTCATTTAGGTATGACTAAGATGTACCATGATTTGAGACAACATTACTGGTGGGGTGTTATGAGGAGAGATGTAGTGGATTTGTAGCTCGTGCCTATGTTTCCAATATATGAAGGCTGAGCATTTAAGGCCGGGTGGTTTACTTAAGAGTTTACCTATTCCTGAGTAGAAATAGGAACGGATTACTATAAACTTCATGACTAGATTGCCTCGTACTTATCATGGTTTCAAATAGTGTATGGGTAATCGTAGATTAATTGACTAAATCTTCTCATCTCATTTCGGTTCAGTTTTTTCAGTGCTAAGAGGTTGGCCCATATCTATATTCGTGAGATTGTGCATCTTTATGGTGTGCCAGTGTCTATCATCTATCACAACCTGAACTAGGGCTTGGCCTTGATGAGTATCTCCAATCCATCGAGTACCGTTGACCACCCTCTTTGCATAGCCAAATAGAATACAATACAGCTAGGAACGGATGAATTCCGAACATAGAATAAGATAGAATAAATATAATCTCGAAGGAGTCTAAGAATATCAACAATAATACCCAATTCACAGTAATCCACAGAGCCTCTAAACTAAACCGAACTGAGAATCAATCTAAGTCGGGATATGCCCGTGATTATAGCAAAAAATAAACCAAATAAACTATATGACATAAGGAAACCAAATTATGAACTAAGGTATTTCAAAATATTGAAGATGACCACTTCAAGTTGACTCACGAGCTATCCAACGATCACCTATCACTACGAAGGAAAAATAGAAGTATTTTCAGTGCATGCATCGCATGGGGATACAATATTCAGAGATGGTTAGCAGTTTGAGCGCAAGCATGTAACTCAGGGATAAGGAAATAAAATAATGCCATGCATAACAGCTCAAAATCAGTTAAATCCAATGCACATAATCTGATTCATATAAATATATATATATATATATATATATCACATGCTGGGATACAGAATAAGGCTTAGCAGGAAGTAAACCTTAATGTGGATTATGTAGCTTGACCGTCATAAAGCTACCCATGGGCTATATGGGTCCGGATGTCTCCCCTCGGTTATGCCCCAGTGCGTGTTATCCACATGTAATAGAGATATCATAGAAGGCCGGGGATTCCTTGGACCCTACACTATTCATGATATAGGCATATATAGTGTTACATAAGCACACAGTCATCAAGACTAACCCTTACATTGACAAACAAGAGTTTCTAATGTCGGCCCCTCGGTGCCTCTACCTTCACGGCTAGATACACAACACCCTTTAATCCCAATTCAAACATTTAACACATAACCTATCTATTAATTCAAAGATTCAATCATTAAGGCATCATTAAATGGTAACATAATACCGACTATAGATTGCAAAAAAGGTCATTAGGCCAACACTTTGTAGAATCCTTGTACCCCAAAGATTCTATTAAATCACTTAGGGGATTCCTTTTACCCCCAAAAGCTTTTCAAGAAAATCATTCACTAAGGAGAATCCTTGTACCCCACAAGGTTTTCAAAGCCATCCTTAACCATTTTTTAATTTATGCAATGCATTAGTTTTAAAGAAATAAGTCAATCCAATTGATAAATCACATTACAAAACCAATTATACAAGTGGGTTGGGGTTCTTATTAATTTTAATACAAAAATCCAATTATTTGGGGAATCCTTGTACCCCTAGTTACAATGTTCACAAGTTTGGGGAATCCTAGTACCACTAAATTAATTCACCAT
Source organism: Capsicum annuum (assembly GCF_002878395.1). Taxonomy (NCBI): domain Eukaryota; kingdom Viridiplantae; phylum Streptophyta; class Magnoliopsida; order Solanales; family Solanaceae; genus Capsicum; species Capsicum annuum. Next base: position 58,091,097 of record NC_061113.1, on the reverse strand, counting down.
TACCATGCACCCCATTAAGTGTATAAACAAACAATTCAATGCCTAATAAGTAAATAGTAATCATGGAAAAACATTCAAATAATTTATATCCATAACCCTCAATCCATGATTCAAAACCCAACATTAAAACCATGTGAATAATAAACCAATTTCATGCTATTAAGAAAATCCAAGTGTAAGGTGAGAGATATATACTTCTGATATAATAATAGTTGGGGAAGAGTAACATGCCTTAATCATCAAGAAACTTGAATTAAAAGCCACCCTTAGATCCCTAGAAAACTACTTTCCTGAAACCCTAGCCTTATCTTGAATGAAGGATTTGAGAGAGTAAAGAGAGTGTTTGATATACTAAAGTGTTGATTTATAGACGTGGGGAAAAGTGATGAAGGAGGAAAATGACTAAGATACCCTGACTAAAAGCTTAGAATTTTACCGTCCAGCCGTTATGGGTCAACCTACGACCCGTAATGACTGGCTAAGATTCGTTACCTTGACTCGTAGTCAAGACAGTGTCCCATATGACCCAAAACGTTAACCCTATGAGTATACTATATGACTCGTCAAGTTACCCTACAAATCGTAGGGTCCTAGTCATACTCAAGATAGAATAATTGGGTAATCACACTAGTCACCCTATGTTGGATATCGGGTAATAACACTGGTTACCCTACGATTGGCATATTATGACTTATATGGAATCCTTATGACTCGAGACCCCTATTCATATCTACAATAAAAAAATTACGCTAGCACACTGTTCTTACTACGATCGGGTCTTTAAGACCCGTAATAACACCCTACGAATCTAGCGCTAGTCATAGTCAGGGTAGTGAGTTCAAGGATCTAGAAATTTTCAGGGACCAAAATTTAGTGTGCTACATTCTCTCCCCCTTAGGATCATTCATCCTCAAATGATAAGAAGATGCATTTATTTGCATGAGTTAACATAGAGCACAACCACACTCACCTTTAAAAAAGACAAAAAACGAAGATATCAAAGAACCACACATCCCTTTAACAAAGTCAGAAAACAAAGATGTTAAAAAAACACATACCTCATGCATAATTATCCGAAACGGGGAAAAAAATGGATATTTGGACTTCATGTCCTCTTCTGCTTACCAATTTTCTTCTTCTACCTTATAGTTCCTTCAAATATACTACACCCAAGCCATATCCTTAGTCCACAAGTAATGGACTTGCCTATCCAAAATTTCAATTAGAACTTCTTCATAAGACAAGGAATCCGAAATATCCACATTCTCTAAGGGAATAATCAAGGACGGTTCACCCACACATTTCTTCAACATAAGAAAATGGAAGACCGGATTGATGGAACCTAAATTGGAAGGCAAATCCAATTCATGAGCCATATTACCCACTCTCCTCAAAACCAAAAATTGACCCACATAACGGGGACCAAGCTTTCCTTTCTTTCCAAATCGCATCAATCCCTTCATGGGAGACACCTTCAAGAAAACCTAATCACCTACGTCAAACTCTAAATCTCTTCGCCTCATGTCCATGTAGGACTTTTTTGTGATTTTGAATAGTCTTAAGCCTATCTCATATCATTTTCACCTTCGCCATATCTTGATGAACCAAATTAGGACCAAATAACCTTGTCTCACCAACTTTAAACCACCCAATAGGAGACCTACATCTTCTACCAAGAAGGGCCTCAAAATGAGCCATCCCAATACTAGAGCACAAGTGGATATATCATAACTTTTCCCTAAATATCACTACCATGAGAAAGATTTAAGATCAGCCATAGTTTACCTTTTCCCCCAACATCCATAGTGTGAAGACACTTACCTTTCATAGATATTTCTCTAGCCTTTACCGTTATCACCGTAGGAGCCACACCTTCACAGGCATAGTATACTAGCATTTAAACCCCTACTCATCTAACCTCACAATTTAATAAAAATTCTAAAAGCTACACCAGGGGCTCATATTTTCTATCTATATTCCCCATAATTCAGCTCTATAGAACACCACATATATACTAAGACATTCAATATCGTGAAAAAAGTTCACCCACTAGAGTAGATATAGAAAAAAGTTTGAAAATACAAAACTAAAACCAAGATGAATAGCCAAATAAGGGACCACATAAGAAAGAATAGACCTCGAATCAAAGAAAAAGTACACATCATAGGAGAAGAGCTTTAACTTACCAGTGACAACATCAGGGGATGCCTCAGATTCTTGATGGGTGGCAAGAGTATAAAGATAATTCCAGCCAGTGTTGGTACTAGAAGTAGCACCCTGTGGTGCGTGAGCTATTGACATAGTAATAACGACCTTATTAGCCCTAGTTGCAACCCTTGAAGGATACTTCCACTGCATGTGACCAAGATGACCACACTTAAGGCACTTATTCCTCCCCTCGCTACAAAAACTATGACACAACTGCTACAAAACTTACAAAGAGGATAGGGTTAGATTGACTGAGCTCCAGTGGCCTGAGACTTAGCACCCTGTGCCCCAAACCTACTATTGGCCCAAGAGAGATGATCTCTAAAAGACCTAGGATAAGGAGCACCAACAGTCGTATGGGAACTTCCCCAATTCCCCTTCTTAGATCTCGGTTTCCCATGTCTACAATTATTTTGCTAATGCCACCATCTTCTGAATATCTGAACTTCTTGCTCTAACTATCTCGTACCTTTTCCTAATTCATCTTCCACTAACAAGATAGGAATAGCTTGATAGAGAGGCCACTATCTGGGTTAACATATGAATAGAATGGAAGAACTCGGCATTAGAAATATCTTCTTAAAGTGACTACGCATGAGTGTCGCTAGCTGAAGAAGAATCAGTAGGGACTAGTAGAACTCCACAAAGGCATTTAGAAGTAGGGACCCTAGACCGAGTCTATACCCTATAAGTAGGATGAGTTCTATCCATATTGTCCTCAAGCGGGATAGAAGAGTCTCTATGAGACCAAATCTTTGGAGGAGGCATAATCTGAGTTACGATTAATCGAAAGTTAGAGTGTTTTACAGACCTTAGATTCTATACCCCAAAAATAGAACAAAGAAAGGGAAATATTTCTAAATGTTTCATAGCCTCTTCCTTATAAGTGTGGGGTGCTACACACCCATAAAAGAGACTCTGCTTGAAACAAATTTGTCGACACCTAATTGACTATAAACCCATGCTCTGATACCAACTTTGTCAAGACTTGAACCAGGGTCTGTCCATGACAGATATCTCAAATCCACTGAAGACTGGAGACCACCCCATTTACTTGTACAAACAAAACACAATACATCTAGTAATGGATGAATTACTAACATATAACAAGATAGAATAAATGTAATCTCAAAGGAGTCTAAGAATATAAAAAACAATACCCAATCCACAGTAATCCACAAATCCTCTAAACTAAACCAAATCTATAATCACTCTAAGTTGGCACATGCCCTCGATGGTAGCTATAACTAGACCAAAGAAAAGAATATGACATAAGAAAACCAAATCATGAACTAACATCTTTCAAAATATGAAAGCTCACTACTTCATGATGACTCACGAGCTATCCAATGATCACCTATCATTGTGCAGGAAAAGTTAAAGTGTTTTTGGTGCCTACATCATGTGGGGATACAAAGCCCAAATACGGTTAGTGGGTTGAGCACTTGTATGTAACTCATTGATAAGGAAATAAAATAATGTCATGCTCAATAATTCAAAAGCAGTCAAATCCAATGCACATTATCCGACACATTATATATATATATATACACACACATATATATACATACATATATATATATCACATGCTGGGATACGAAACGTGGCTTAATATGAAGTAAAAAATTAATATGGATTGAGTAGTTTGACTATCAAAAAGCTACCCATGGGCTATATAGGTCCAATTGTCTCCCCTTGGTCGATCCCTAGTGCATGTTAGCCGCACATACCAAAGACATCATAGAAGGTTGTGGATTCCTTGTACCCCACACAATCTATGATACAGGCATATATAATGTGATATAAGCACACTATCATCAAGACCAACCCTCACGTTGACAAACATGAGTTTCTAGTGTTTGCCACTCGGGACCTCCACCTTCACGGCCAGCAACACAACCTTCTTTAATCCCAATTAAAACACTTAACACATAACCTATCTATTAATTTAAGGAGTCAATCATTAAGGCATTATTAAATGGTATCATCATACCGACTATAGCTTGCAAGTAAGGTCATTAAGCCAACACTTTGGGGAATCCTTGTTCCCCACAAACTCCATTAAATCACTTGGGAGATTCCTTGTACCCCAGAAGGTTTTCAAGAAAATCATTCACTTGGGAGAATCCTTATACCCTACAAGGTTTTCAAACCCATCCTTAACCATTTTTCCATTTATGTAATGAATTAGTTTTAAGGAAATAAGTTAATCCAATTAATAAATCACATTACAAAACCAAATATGCAAGTGGGTTGTGGTTCGTAACAATTTCAATACGAAGATCCAATTATTTGGGAAATCCTTGTACCCCTAATTACATTGTTCACAAGTTTGGGGAATCCTTGTACCCCTAAATTCATTTACCATTCCCATGCACCCCAATGAGTGTATAAGCAAAATAGTCAATGCATATTCAGTCAATAGTAATCATGGGAAAAAAATTCAAACAATTTATATCCAAAACCATCAACCCATAATTTAAAACCCAATATTAAAACCATGTGAATAATAAACTAATTTCATACCTTTAAGAAAATCCAAGTGTAAGGAGAGAGATACATACTTCTAATATAATAATAGTTGGGGAAGAGTAACATGCCTTAATCACCAAGAAACTTGACTAAGAAGCCACCCTTAGAACCCTAGATGACCACTTTCCTTAAAACCCTAGCCTTATCTTGAATGATGGATTTTATAGAGTAAAAAGAGTGCTTAATATGTTTAAGTATTTTAAATAACCTCTCTTTGGTGCTTTATTGATTTAGTGTCTTAGTGAGGAAGGAGGAAAATTACCAAGATGTCCTTACTAAAAGCTGAGAATTTTACCGCCTAGTCGTTACGGGTCATTCTATGACTCGTAGCGACTGGCTATGAGTTGTTACCTTGAATCATAGTCAAAATAGTGTCTTAAGGCACCAAAAATATTTACCCTACAAGTCCACTATATGACTCGTCAAGTGACCCTACGGCTTGTAGGGTCCTAGTTGTACTCAAGATAGAATAATTGGTCCTTACGACTCGCAACCCCAGTCAAAGCCACCACAAAAACATCAGGATAGCACACTAGTCTAACTATAATTGGGTTTTTAAAACCCATAATTACACCCTACGACTTTTAGAGAGTGTCCCTGCCATGGTAGTGAGTTCAAGGACCTAGAAATTTTCAGGGACCAAAATTTGAGATGTTACATTCTCCCCCTTTAGGATCATTAATCCTCTAATGATGAGATGAAGAATTTATTACGACGAGTTAACACAGAGCACAACCACACATACCTTTAACAAAGACAGAAATCAAAGATATCAAGGAACCATAATTCCCTTGAAGAAAGTCAAAAACCAAAGATGTTAAGAAAATATATACCTCAAGCATGATTATCCAAAATACGGAACAAGAATAGATATTTGGACTTGATGTCCTCTTCGGCTTCCCAAGTAGCTTCTTCTACCTTATGGTTCCTCTAAAGAACCTTTATCAAAGCTAAATCCTTAATCCTTAAATGCTGGACTTGTGGATCCAAAATTTCAATGGGACTCCCTCAAAAGACAAGAAATCCAAAATACCCAAAATCTCTAATGGAACAATAAAGGATGGATCACCTATGCATTTCTTCAACATCAAAACATGGAAGACCAAATGGATGGAACCCAAGATGGAATAAAATCTAATTCATAAGACACATTACCCACTCTCTTCAAAATAAATATGAACCCATAAAATAGGGACTGAGCTTTCCCTTCTTTCCAAGATGCATCACTTTCTTTATCTGAGACACCTTCTAGAACACCTAATTGCCTACATCAAACTCTCTCTCTTTGCCTCATGTCTGCATAGTACTTTTGGTAATTTTGAGTAGTCTTAAGCCTATCTCGTATCATCTTCACCTTAACTATAGCTTGATAAACCAAATTAGGACCATATAAACTTATCTCACCAACTTTGAACCATCCAATAGGAGATCTAAATCTCTTACCATAAAGGTTCTCAAAAGGAGCCACCCTAAAACTAGAGAACGAGTGGATATATCATGACTTTTCCTTAAATCTCATTACTATATGAAAGGTTTAAGATCGGCCTTAGTTTAGCATCTTCCCTGACATCCATAGTGTGATGACACTTACCTTTCAGAGATATTTTGCTAGACTCTACTTCTATCACACTATGATCCATACCCCCACGAGCATAGTATACAAGCATTTTAACCCTTACTCGCCTAAACTCATAATTTAACAAAAATTCTTAAAGCTACACCAAGGGATCACATTGTCTGTCTATATTCCCCTCAATGCAGCTCTGCAGAACACCACATATATACTAAGATGTTCAATATCATGAACTAGGGACACCTGACACCTATATACATAAACCCTTATCTAACAAGATGCTACTTGGGTCTAACATATTCTTATAAGCTGCTGAATCTTACCCACTTAGCGACTTAGCCCTAATATATTACCCTACTAGTAAACTTCTGGTGTATATCATAATTTTCCCACTCCAATATTTCCTAAGTTGTCAACCTAACCTCCTTCATATCTCCCATCAATTCTATTAATTTACTCCTGCAAATCTTACATTGCTATCCTTGAGCTAACATTCTTTTTACCTTAATCAATATCTAAAGTTCAAACTTGGTGTCTAGCAACAACTCATGCATCACTAACTAAGTACCCCTCATAATATCCTAGCCCACCCAATAGATAGGTCACCTTAAATTCATTATCTAAATATCGATAGTCTATACACATCCAAAAAGGCTTATCTCTCTTACACATAAAAAATAGAGAAGTACTTTATAGAGAAACACTAAGGTGGATAAAAACCTCATCAAGAAGATCTATCAACTACTTCTTAAATTCTTTTAACTTAGCCAAAGACATTCTATAAAGAGATATAGATATTGGTTGGGTTTCCAATAGAAGATCAATCCCAAAGTTATTTCCCTATCTGGAGGAGTGTCAGAATAATCATCAGGAAAGTCCTCTGGAAAATTCATTAACAACAAAATGGTTTACAAAGAAGAACCCTTTAAGTTAGAATCTTTAACTCAGAACAAATGATAAAGAAATCCCTTGGAGATCAACTTTTGGGCTCTAAGATAAGAAATGAACCTTTCTTTAGGCACTAGGGAACTCCCTTCCCATTCTATAACTAGCTTATTAGGGAGTGTGAAAATGACCTTACGGGTCCAATAATCTAGAGAGGCATAGCACAAGTGGAGGCAATCCATCCCCAAGATAATATAAAAATCTACCTTATCTATCTTTACCAAGTTTACCGAAACCTCCTTACCATAAATAGATACCATACCACCTCCACAGACCCTTCCCACCATAACAGAGTCATCCACTAGGGTAGATATAGAAAAAATATCAAAAATACACTCGAGACCAAAACCAAAATAAATTGCCAAATAATAGGCCATATAAGAAAAATAGACCTTAAATTAAGTAAACAGTACATATCATATGAAAAGATCTTTAACATACTAGTGACAACATCAAGAGATGCCATAGATTCTTGATAGGTGACAAGAGTATAAAGATGATTTCGTCCAGTACCTGTAGTAGAAGTAGCACCTAGTGGTGTCAGAGCTATTGACATAGCAATATGGACCTTATTAGAATGTATTTTGACCAATAAAAGCTGTTACATCATCTCAAGTTGAGGTTCAGTGTTCACATCTCATTTTCAAAAGACTTTTCAGGATAAGTTAGGTACTCGAGTTGATCTTAGTACAACTTTTCAACCCCAAACTGATGGTCAGTCACAGCAGACTATTCATGTTTTAGAGGATATGCTCTGCACTTGTGTGATAGATTTTGATGGTCAGTGGGAGCAATGTTTAGCCTTGGTGAAGTTTGTATATAATAGTAACTGTCATTTAAGTACTGATATGTTCCTTTTGAGGCTTCTTATAGTAGGAGATATACTTTTCTATTGGTTGGTTTGAGGTTTCTAAGATTAAACCTAGAGGTACAACCTTGCTTTACAGTCCTTGGATAAAGTTTAGATTATTTAATATAGGCTTCAAGTAGCTCAGAGTAGGCAGAAGTTCTATGCAAACAGTATACATCATCCCTTGAGATTTGGAGTTGGTGATTGAGTTTTTTTTGAGTATCTCCCTTGAAGGGTAGGACGAGATTTGGGAAGTAGCGCCCGCTTAGCACCATATACATTGGCCTATTTGAGATTCTTTGGACTTTTAGTGATATGGCTTATGAGTTGACCTTGCCGCCTAATTTTTCAGCTGTTCATCCATTTTATCATGTTTTCATGCTTCACCATTACATTCTTGATGAGTCATATATCATTCGTTGAGAGTCGATATAGTTAGATAAGAGATTGTCTTTTGCTGATGAGCTTGTCTCCATCTTAGCTAAAGATGTTAGAAGATTATGTTCTAGAGTTATTTCAGTAGTTCAGGTCCAGTGGAAGCACTAAACTATATATGAGGCTACTTGAGGGTTAAGTTTGATATGTGTGGTTTCTACCCTATCTCCTTGTTGGTGTAGGTATTTCTCTTACTTTTAGTTTGAGGATGAACTAGATTTTTACTAGTGGATGAGGTAACAACCTAATTTTTAGTGATATTTTTATGAAATATTTGTTTTCTATGATTTGACCACTTTATCCCTCCTCATGTTTTTTTCATATTTCTAGTGCGTGGGTATAATTGGCATGGTTCTCGATGTGTTTTGATGTGATTTATATAAAATTATGGTGTTTGGTGGGTTTGAGAGCCTTATAGTTGACTTTGGTTAATGTTTACTTATTTGTGTATCGGATGGAAAAATGGACTACATTAGTAGATCTGAAATATAAATTTTTTGTTGGTAACATAGTTGGTGTGGTTTTATGGATTTTAATCATTTTGACCATCAATTTGGAAAGTTGTGAAATTGGGTTTCGGGGGTTAACTTTATGTATATGATATTTTTTCAAAAATTTTATATTGCCATTGAGTCTGGGGCATTAAATTCAATAGGATAGCATATTTAGTTTGCATTCATAGGATTTCGGATGTATCTAGAGGGGTCCGCAGAGACTTGGACCCTATATATACCCATGTTTCACTTTTTACCCCTATTTTGAGGTTTGGAGCTTAGGGTTTTACACTTTTGAGCAATTTCTTCCATTTTTAAGTTTGGGTAAGCTTCTAAACTCCTATTTTAACTACTTTCCTCCATTTTTATCATCTTATTCTTGCTTTAACACGAATTAAGGTGGGAAATTAGGGATTGTGGCCTGAAATACCTAAAACTTGTATTTCTTCTGCTCAAACTCCATTTTGAATCTATTTTCATTTGGATAAGTTTCTAATCTTATAAATATCAGTTTTTTCTTAATTTTATCTTCTAAACAAATTCTGATTCTTTATTTTAAAAAGGATTATTGGGAATTTTGTCGGTAAAGCTTAAACATGGTTCTTCTTTATTTTGGACCTCCCTTTTAACTCGTTTTTTCTTGGATTTTTAGTTGTAGACTCCTAAAAGTATGGGGAACGTATTTCAATAATAAAATTATGATTTTGTCTTTTTTTTTTCAAAAACTCATTTTAGGGGTTTGTTTTGACCCCGACTTGAAATAGGCAATATGGGTATCGTTGACTTTTTTTTGATGTATAGATTCTATATTCCATAGTTTAGTTGGTTTGGAGTTGATTTGAGAGGAGTAAGTCTTATGAGTGATGCCTTATAGAACGGTTTTTCACATTCGAGGTAGGTTATGGCTTAACTTTCTTATGACTTGGCTGGGTAGTAAATGTTGATACAAAATCATTTTAAGAATGTGGGAACTAATTATGAAAGTGGATTTATTATCATATTGTGACCATGTGGGGGCCTATATAATGATGTTATTTGATGGTCTTGGTATGCTATTTTCTATGTATGACCATGTGGGGTCCTATATGATATTATTGTCCTTGCGTACATGAAATTAGTTGTGTCTTGATTGATGAACAAACCTAATACGGTATAATGGTGTATTTTTATATGTGTTATTCTATTGGAATATAGTTTATGTTCGTATTTATGGATGGTTGGAAATATTAAGTGAATTATTGGCTCACTTGGTTTGTATATTGTTTGGACATAGAAATACTCATTCTGGTTAGTTATGAGCATTACATACTCATATTATATACATTCATGAATTTTGGTACCACCGTGGAAATACTAGAAATACTGGAAACACTAACTTTTTCTGATAGAAAATGTGACATCTTTAAAACCCTCTACCAAAGAATGTACCAAATAAGAGCTATGGATATTGATTGGATATGGATTGTATGTGGGTTAACGAACCCCCATGGGTCCTACATTGGAAAGTTTTATCTTCGTAGATGTATAAGGAGGTTGTGCGACAACCTCTTGAATTACACCATTATTATCATTATTACCATCATCATCATCATCATCTTTATTGCATTCGTGTTATATTATGCCTTTATTTGTGTTGTATTATCTCTCTTGATGTATAATCATCTATGTGTAATCTCTTCCATAGTATTTGTGTGTTTGATTTTGGTTTGCTTTTATTCCTTCCTCGTATTTTCTATGATATATATATAAATATTCTTGAATTGTTAGTGGAAACAGTGTGGTCTACCATCATAGGACATTTTCTGATTGTAGGTGATGTGCCATTAGTATGTATTTTGTATGCTTTATTTTCTACTTTGCTTAGTTGGCTGATGATACCTACTGAGTATTATTGGACCGTACTCACCCTTATTATGCCCTTTAAGTGTTGATCCTAATTTGAGTACACCTCACAGTGGCTAATTTAGGATACCTTTAGGTCTATTTGAGATAGCAGTTCGATTCTTGCTTTTGGTGTTGACTAGTACCTTTTTTTCTTTAGACTATATCCTTATTTATATTCAGAGACAAAGTATTCCTAATTTGGATATCTTATGTATTTGATCTTAAGTTTTACTAGAGATGTTCTTACACTGTGCATGAGGTTTTGGGATTATGGTATTATTGGTTATGTCTTTCTTCTTTACTATATTATAGGGTTCGACTTTATTATTGAATCCTTACTTGGGTTATTGCTATTATTTTTCCTTTTGTATCAGTTTTATGATAGGATTACTTGTTAAGGTTTGCCATAACAAGTGCTATCATAATGCTTGAAATTTTGGGTCATGACGAATTGGTATTAGAATCGATAGATTCATTGGTCTCAACAGTGTGAGAATAAAATGTCTAATAGAGTCTCACATATTGGAACGTAGATGTTCGTATCTACCTCAGAGAGGCTATAGGATATCTTAAGGAAATTTCCCTAATTTTGTTCCTTATCATGCGGATTTCCTTCATAACTTGTGTTCTAAGACATATTTCACTCTTTTAAACACAGATGATGATGACTAGATCTCATGAGGTTAGAGATACGGAGCCTCCATTCGATGAGAGAGCCCAGTCTAGCAAGCAAGTCACGAGTCATAGATAGGTTTGAGGTAGTGGACGGGCATATGGATTTGCTCCATGTAGGAGTAGTACTAAGGAACTCACCCCTGAGTTTCATGTTTATCATATTGGAGATATGGTTCCTACTTTGATTCCACCAAGTTCTTCTACCCAAGTCTTGGAGGGACTATTGATTCATTTGTTGACCCATTTGGAGAGTGCTCCTTCGAATACTTCTAGTATTCCCCCAACTCTGACTATTGCACCTTTATCTATGCCAAAATTGCTTATGATGTTCCTCCAGTCTCGAGTATGGATCCTCAAGCGGTACCTACTTCTGCTTTTGGTACCTTAAAGACTTTAAGTGTTATTTCTCTTTCAGTGCCTACATTTGAGTATGGTATTTCGAGATCAGGAGTTCAACCTTCGTCTGTGTTACCTCCTCAGGTTGAAGCTCAGCTTGTCAAATTCACCATGCCTTTTCTTGTTGTGAGTATAATTATTTCTTTTGAGGATTAGAAATAGTTTTAGAGATTCACTCATTTTGGTCCTTCTAGGTTCAGTGGTGCTGTGAGAGAGGATGCCTAAGAGTTCTTGATTGACTATTGTGAGAAGTTACATAACTTGGGTTTGCTTGAGTCACATGGTGTTATGTATACTACTTATTAGTTGAGGGGTGCCACTAGATATTGTTGGAGGTCACTTGTTGGTTGCAGACCTCTTGATTCTCCTGGGATATGTCTTGGGATTAGTTTGCTGAGGCCTTTTTTGAGAGGTTTATGCCTTACAATCTAAGGGATTAAATGAGAGATGAGTTTGATCACCTGGAGAAGGGATCCATGACTGTTGTAGAGGTTGAGGCATACTTTTATGCGTTGCTTAGGTATTCTTACGACAATATTACCACCAAATTTGAGAAGATTTGGAAGCTCGTGAAGGGGTTGGATGTTTTTCTTCAGTTAGCTATGTCTTAGATGATAGTTTTTGAAGCATCATTTTAGAGTATAGAGGACCATGCTAAGATGACTGAGGGTATTCATTGAGCATCTTAGGATCCAAGAAGGTGCACCATATGGGAGAGTTTAGAGCATAATTTATCGAGGTGGGGATTCTAGAGTTTTCCATGATATCATGGTAGACCAATGCAAACAACCTTCCAGAGCTCAGGTAGTGGGTCTTCTGGTTCAGTAGTGTAACCCTCCATATTTTGGGCTAGAATTTAAATTGTTCTTCCAACATGTATATACCAAACCAAATGATTTCCATGAAAAAATAAGTGTGTTAGTAAATTACATAGTGTAGTAACATCTTTGGGTATGAATCGAGATCATAAAGATCTCCTAACTCAAAGACGAGTTGAGACTTTTCTATTGATCGTGTTTTAGTGGATGTTCCAACTTAGGTCAACTTCCAATGACCATTACTACTAGAATATAATGATTTAAGTGGCCAACTATGTATAAAGTTAGAGATCTTTGAGTCCTTTTTCCAACACATCTGATTTTACCTTAATCTAATATCAAAGTAGAAAGTTATACTCATTTTACTTTAGAGTGTTTGTCTGAAAGTGATGACTAAGTTGAAGAGCCGTCAGCTAGGTGATGATATATTAACCCAAGTCGTCAGCCTTAACCAATTAATGGAAAAATCCAAGTAGAATTGATGACTAGGGTAAGGAGACATCACCAAACCGATGGTTTGTCAACCTAGTCATCAGTTGAAGAATTCCTGTGACTTTTTTTCTTTTTTTAGGGGTATTTTGTTTCTTTTAGTGCTGAAAGGTTGGCCCGTATCTATATTCGTGAGATTGTGCGTCTTCATGGTATGCTAGTGTCTATTATCTCTGATTGAGGTTTAGTGTTCTCATCTCACTTTTAGAAGACTTAAATGTACTAGTTGGGTACTTAGGTTGATCGTAGTATAAATTTCCACCCCTAACTGACGGTTACTCAAAGCAGACTATTCAGGTTTTAAAGGACATGTTCCAAGCTTATGTAATGGATTTTGGTGGTCAGTGGGAGCAATATTTAGCCTTGGTAGAGTTTGCATATTATTATAGCTATCATTCCAGTATTGATATGGATCATTTTGTGGCTTTGTATGGTAGGCAATGTCACTCTCCTATTGATTGGTTTGAGGTTTCTAAGATTAGACCTCGAGGTACAGACAGAGTAGGCAGAAGTGCTATGTAGAATGTAGACTTTGTTCCTTGAGATTTGGAGTTGGTGATTGAGTTTTCCTTTGAGTTTCACCTATGAAAGGTATGATGAGGTTTAGTAAGAGAGGCAATCTTAGACCACATATATTGGCCCATTTGTTATTCTTCGGATAGTTAGTGATGTGGCTTATGAGTTAGCCCTACCCCCTGATTTATCAGTTGTTCATCCAATTTTCATGTTTTCATGCCTTGCCATTACATTTCGGATGAGTCTCGTGTTATTCATTGGGAGTTGATATAGTTAGATAAGAGATTATCTTTTTTTTGGAGAGTCTATCTCCATCTTGGCTAGAGATATTAGTCAATTGCATTCTAGAGTTATTTTAGTGGTTAAGGTCTTGTGGAAGCACCAAATTATAGATAAGGCTACTGGGGAGGTCGAGTCTGATAACCTTGGTTCCTACCCTATCTCTTTGTTAGTTTAGGTATTTCTCTTGCTATTAGTTTGATGATGAACTAGATTTTTAGTGGTGAATAATGTAACGACCTAATTTTTGGTGATTTGATTTTTGAAATATTCATTTTTCTGTGATTTGACCATTTTATCGCTCCTCATAGTTGCTTTGTCGTATTTCTCATGTGTGGGGAACGATTGACATGGTTCCTAATGCATTATGATGTGATTAATATAAAATTATGGTTTTTGGTGGCTTTGAAAGCTTTATTGTTGACTTTGGCTAATATTAATTGATCTATGTGCCGAATGGTAAAATGAACAATGTCAAAAAATCTAAAACATTGATTTTAGGTTGGTATGTGGTTGGTGTGGTTTTATGGCTTTTAAATCTCATTTCGATCCTCGGTTTGGAAAGTTGTGACATAGGGTTTCGGGGGTAAAATTTGTAAAAATGATGTTATTTCAAAAATCTAATATTTCCATTGAGTTTGGAGCATCGAATTTGATAGGGTAACATATTTCATTTGCATTCACGAGATTTTGGATGAATCTCGAGGGGTTCGCGAAGATTTGGACCCTATATGTACCCATGTTTTGCCTTTTTTCTATTTTTGAGACTTGAAGCTTAGGTTTTCACACTTTTGAGTAATTTATTCTATTTCTAAGTTTGGGTAAGCTTCTAAACACCTATTTCAACTACTTTACTCCAATTTTATCATCTAATTCTTGTTTTAACGCGAATTAAAATGGAAAATTGGGGATTTGGCCCAAAAAGCTCAAAAGTTGCATTTCTTTGATTCAAACCCCATTTTCAATCCGTTTTTACTTGAATAAGTTTCTAATCTTTTAATTATCAGTTTTCTCTCAATTTTATTTGCAAAACAACTTCAGATACTTGATTTCAAAAAGGATTTTCGAAAATTTTATCGGTAAAGCTTAATCATGGTTTTTCTTCAATTCAGACCTTGTTTTAACTCATTTCACTTGAATTTTCAGTTGTAGACTCCTAAAAGTATGAGAAACATGTTTCAATGATAAAATTATAATTTTATCCTTCATTTTTGAAAACTCATTTTGGGGGTCCATTTTGACCCTAACTTGAAAATAGGCAATATGTGTATCATTGGCTTTTTTGATGCATATATTATATATTTCATGATTTTATTGATTGTGAGTCTTTTTGATAAGAGTAAGTCTTCAAAATTAAGGCTTGCACACCAATTTTTGACATTCGAGGTAGGTTATGACATAACTTTCTTCAGACTGGGATGGGTGGTGAATGTTGATACAAAATCATATTAAGGGCCTGGGAACTAATCATGAAAATGGATTTATTATCGTGTTGTGCCAATGTGGGGTCCTATATAGTGATGTTATTTGATGGTCTTGGTATACTATTTTCTATGTGTGATCGTGTGGGGATCCTATATGATATTTTGGCCTTGTGTTCATGAAATTAGTTGTCTTGGTTAAAGAAAAATACTAATATGGTATCAATGGAGTATTTTTATATGTTTTATTCTATTTGCATACATTGAGTGGATTGTTGGCTCCCTTGGTTGGTATATTTGTTGGATATAGAAATACTCATTCTGGTTGGTTATGATCATTACATCCTCATATCATATACATTCATGAAACATTGGTACCACCTTGGAAATACTGGAAAAACTAGTTTTTTCTGACAGAAAATGTAATATCTTTAAAACCCTCTACCGAAGAATGTGTTGGAGAGGAGATATGGACATGAATTGTATATGGGTTGACGAAATCCCCATGGGTCCTACATTGAGAAGCTTTAGCTCGGTAGGTGTATACGGAGGTTGTGCGACAACCTATGCATCACATCATCATTATCATTATTACAATTATCATCATCACCATCATCATAATTTTCATTGCATGTGTGTTACTTGCCTTTATTTGTGTAGTATTATCTCTCTTGATGTATAATTGTCTATGTATAATCCCTTACTTAGTACTTGTATATGTGATATTGGTTTACTTGTATTCCTTCCTCGTATTTTCTATGAAAAATCACTTCTCATAGCCACCATTGTAGTAGCTTATTAAATTCCTTAAGTTTATTTGATAAATAAATTTCTTAAGCAAAGAATCAAATAATTTGACTTTTATAAAGTAATCTCCGCCCTTAAGAAATTTGGGCCTCCTTATTAACAATTGCAAGAATGATGAAACAATTCCTTTAGGATTTACAATGCGGTGAAATTCAAGTTTTAGCAATTAACTTGAATTTCTCACATGAAAAAAATTGTGTTCACATAATAAGTGGTAAGAGAGGAAGAGAATAATTCACTTAGCTGTATATTTTAAAAAGTCTTGGAGAAAATATGATACTAAAAACATCTTAAGAAGTTTGTTGCAAATAGATCCAACTGATCCTAATATGCACATTTTCACAAATCAATAGAAAAAATCATATGCCATAGCGACCTATAACATCCATCACTACAATCAAATTGAGTACTACATAGGCAATGCTGCGCTGGGCATCATGGCCATTTCGGTACTACAGTGACTGGGATACACCAGCTATGACTATTTGGTGATCTACAACAGGTGTGGCGTGTTAGTCCTGTCTTTTCTTCAAAATAAATTCTATCATGTACATTTATTTGTACTAGCTATTCTAGTATTAGATTAGTCAATCGATAAACAAAGGGGTGAAATATAATTTTTCTTAAGGCAAAAAGAAAAATTAAATCCTTTCAACTTTGTTATTTAGAACAAATATACCCCTTATTATTAAAATGGTGCATATATCCACACATTCTAAGATATGGTGCATATATACCCTCATCTAAAACAACCTCTCTACTTCTTCGGAGGTAGCGGTATGGATTGCGTAAATCTTACCCTCCCTAGACCCCACTTTGTGGGAATACACTAGGTTAATTGTTGTTGTTGTTGTCTAACAAATGATGCATATTTAAACATTTCATTAACAAAAGTTAAAATGACTTCTAAATTAAGTTTTTTAATTCCAAAAGTGTCATATGACTTTTAAAAATTAACTCATCCATTTTTAACCCCTCTAGAGCCCACCCTACTGAAAAAATTCCTTTTTTAATCAAGCCAATCTAACTCCATTTTATGATTCAGAAAAGGAGGAATTTGAGGTTTTTTTTCTTATAGCCAGGTTTGGAAGGGTAAAAAAAATGTGTGTTGTAATTATTTAAAGCCACTTAACATTTATGGAATAAAACAAATCAATTTTAGGATTTTTTTTTTTAAGTCATTAAATGTAGGTTTGTATTGAAAAGGATATATATATATATAAACCATTTGATAGATTACGAGGGTATATATGCAACACTTTATTAATGAGGGATTATTTTCTATAAATTACAAACTCGAGGGGTATATTTTCCCCTCCCTATTATTGGGTTCACTAATTAACCAAGTTATTTCCTTTCTATTTCTTTCACTTAATTATTTTAGTCCTTGCACCATCGAATGAAATTCAAAATCAAAGTAAAAGAAGTGACAAATTGTTTTACTATTACCAACATCTCTATATCGTACATGTGTTGTACTTTCTTACCTGTAAGTATACATTCAAAACTTTGAAATTGACATATCAGTAAATAATTTTTTCATTTTCTCTTCCATTTTTATTATGATGATATATCTAGATGGTTGTAACTTCTATAGTAGATTAAATTCTTAGTATGAAGTTGTACTAGTTTTTCTATCAAGATAGTTAGTTTATGTATTAGGAAATGTGATCCTCTTTGTGTAATACCCCATACGTTTTCCTAGCTTGAAATTGTCTCAAGAATGTTAGAAGCTTTCCTTGAAATATAAATCCACTTTTGTACATCTGGTATTTTAAATATTATTACATTTTTTCACGTGAGAAATTGAATTATCTTTCAAACGATACGAATTTTGTCAAAATCCGACATTGGAAGAGAAAGTTATGGACAAAATGCAGAAGGCAGTAAAACTGCCCAGATGTGACGGTGAGGCCGGCGGACCATCGGACTAGCGACGGACCATCACAGCAAGGTAGTGAGAAATACCTTCTACTTAGGAGTGACGGCCCAGGCCGACGGACTGTCGGACTAGCGACGGACCATCACTCAGGCCGTCGCAAGAGAAATAGTGAGGCCACATTCTGGATAAGGTGCGGCGGTCAGGTTGACGGACCGTTGAACTTGCGATAGACCATCGCCCAAGCCGTCGGTGCTAATTCCTACTCCCATCTGAATAGACACTGAACATGGATTACTGAACTGAACTGGACTAAAATAACTGAGTTTCGTTGACTGAAGAAATACTACTGAGATTACTGTATTTCTGAGATTTCTGAGATTACTGAGTTTATTGAGTCTTCTTAAGTCAAATGACTGACTGAATTTCTATGAACATAGCTTGACTGAGAGTATCTTGAAAATATGACACTGGCTCTAGGCACACAGCTAATTGTTTGGTACAAGTACCCCAGGACTCGATAGCATGAAACTGACAAAGCATGAATTTCTTGAATACATGACCAACATCACGATCCTTAATACAATAAGTTAGAGATTTCTTAAAGTGGAAGTTCTAAAGCACAACAATGGTTACACATGTATCCATAACTCATTGACTAAGACATTTGATCAAATATTTGACATGCATAAACTTGTATATGTTTGGGGATTTCATATTATCATACTAGAATGGCACTTTTTCATCACATAGGCATTTAATCAAACACATGGGGAGCATGTTGTGGTTATACAATCATCAACACATCTAATAATTATGGATACATCCATCAACGTGTAAATTGAAGGGAGGCGTATCATGATTATTATGCAAATCTTCATATACTAGGGTCAATCATTGGAATATGCAATTTAAAACATGAATCAAAACCCCAAAACATCATGAACATGAATTTCAATTCTATTTAAATCATGAACATTCATAAATACACAAATCTTGTATTTTGTAAAGAGATTCTTGAGCTTTTTGGGTAAAAGGGACACATGAATCAACACATGACATACCTGGGTTGTGAGTTTCTTGAAGTTATTTAACTTGAAAACTTGAATTTCTTAGTTTTTTGAAGAATAATTTGGATCTTGTTTTTATGGATTATCTTTGAGAAAAAATCCTAATTTGATGTTGCAGATGGATAATGAACTTATGAGCCTTGATCTGATATTATAAGGGATTAAAATGGGTGTGAAAGACCAAAATACCCTTTTAAAAAAAGACTTTAAAATAACTAAACGAACTATGCAACAGTGGGTGCGATGGTCCGTCGTTGGGTCAACAGTCTGTCGGTCCTGACCATCATACCTGGGCAGGATAGGGGTTAACTACCTCTGCTGCGATGGCTTGGGTGACGGTCCACCACTAGCTCGATTCGTCGGACTGAGGCATCGCCCTTAGGTAGAATATGGTCTCACTTCCTGCACTGCAATGGTTTGGGCGACAGTCCATCGCTAGCTCGACAATCCATCGGCCCTCATCGTCGTACCTAGGCAGTTTTGACTGCTTTCTGTAAAACGGACATAACTTTCTACCCCGATAATGGATTTGGACTAAATTGGTATTGTTAGAAGGCTAATTTAATTTACCACATGACAAAAAGTGAAATTCTTAAAAATTCCATGTATATAAAAGTGGATTCATCTTTCAAAGTAAGTTTCTAACATCCTTGGGATGATATCAAGTTAGGTAGAAGTACGGGGTATACAATATCTCCCCTTGAGAACATTCATCCTCGAATGAGACTGAGTGAGAAGGAAGAAGATAAATTGGTGTACATACTGAACATTAATAACTGTAACATGATCTCATGGCTGACATGACTGATAACTGAATAAATATCATACTGAACATGCATATTTGATGCATGAGTAACTAATTTATAACTGCATGACTGAATTACTAATAAGATGAGTTTCTCATCAAACTGGATATGCATATTTGATACATAAATACATGATTGCACTGACACATAAATGCATGACTGACTATGCAATGTTACTTAATACTAAGCTTATAATGGAATTCTGAACAAGAACTGTATACCAAGCTTGTCACTGAAATCTAAACATTTAACTGAAAATCCTAAGGAGAAATGTTACCTTAAGCTAGATTTGAGTTGATGAAAAAGTGGTGAGGATACTTGGTATGCATGTCTACTTTTTCTTCCCAAGTATCTCCCTCGACGGACTGATTTCGCCAAAGAACTTTGAATAGAGGGACTTCTTTATTCCTCAGTCTACGAGTCTGGTAGTCAAGAATTTTGACTGGAATCTCTTCATAAGAGAGATTGTTCTGAACATCTATGCTTTGAATAAGGACTACAACTGTTGGGTCACCTATGCACTTCTTAAGCAAAGAGACTTGGAAGACTGGATGAACTGAGGCTAGATCTGAAGGCAATTCGGGGTCATAAGCTACCTTGCCGAATCAACTGAGAATCATAAAGGGACTGACATATCGGGATCTGAGCTTTCCCTTCTTGCTGAATATCTTCACTCCCTTCATGGGAGAGATGTTTAGATAGACACAGTCACCAATCTCAAACTCGAGATCCTTTCTAAAGACATCTGCATAAGACTTTTGCCGTCTCTGACCATCCCAGAGTCTTTCTCTGATCAACTAGACTTTTTCTATGGCATCGAATACTAAGTTAGGCCCTATGATTGAGGCCTCACTAACTTCGAACCAACCGATTGGAGATCTGTATCTCCTACCATAGAAATCTTTAAATGGAGACATCCGAATACTGTAATGATAGTTGTTATTGTATGCAAACTCAATCAAAGGCAAGTGGTCATCCCAACTACCCTTAAAATCAATTGCACACGCCCTTAGCATATCTTCTAAAGTCTGAATGGTCCTTTCTTCTTGACCATCCATCTGAGGATGAAAGGCTGTACTGAGATGAACTTGGGTACCAAAACCCTTTTAGAACGCTTTCCAGAAATAAGAGGTAAATTGGGTACCTCTATCTGAGATAATAGATAATGGAACACCGTGCAATCTGACCAACTCTCTGATGTAGAGTTTGGTGTAATCCTCGGCTAAATAAGAGGTATGGACTGAAAGAAAATGAGCTAATTTGGTTATCCAATCTATAATGATCCAAACTGAATTATGTTGGCGAAGAGTACGAGGCAAACCTGTCATAAAGTCCATGTTCACTTCTTCCTATTTCCAAGTAGGAATACTAAATTCTTGCATGGACCCATTGGGCTTTTGATGCTCTATCTTAACCTGCTGATATGTAGAGAGTTTAGCCACGAACTTTGGAATATCTCTCTTCATCCTACTCCACCAATAGATCTCCCACAATTCATGATACATCTTTGTGGCCCCTGGATGAATAGAGTAGCGCGCATCATGCGCTTCTGTAAGAATCTGCTGCCTTACGTCATCTATACCTAGAACACATATATGACCTTAACAACGTAATACACCATCTCCCCCTTGGGAGAAAACCTCTACTTTCTAATCCTTGACAGACTCTTTTAACTTGAAAAGGTTGGGATCTCTATCTCGCTTTTCTTTCACCTCAGAAACTAGAGATGATTCTGAACTACTCTAAACCCATATGTCACCCTCTTCTAAATCGACTAAGCGAATGCCTAGTTAGGAAAGATGCTCTATTTCCTGAGTTAACTTCTTCTTACTGTCCTCAACATGAGCAACACTACCCATCGACAGTCTACTAAGAGCATCGGCCACTACATTGGCCTTTCCCGAATGATAAAGGACACTCAAGTCATAATCTTTCAAGAGCTCTAACCACCTTCTCTGACGAATATTGAGATCTTTTTGAGAATAGACATACTGAAGGATCTTATGATCTGTGAACACATCTACATGAACTCCATATAGATAATGCCTTCAAATCTTTAAGGCAAAAACTATGGCTGCTAACTCAAGATCATGAGTAGGATAATTATTCTCATGGGGTTTAAGCTGTCTAGAGGCGTAGGCTATAACCCTAACATGCTGCATGAGGACACAACCCAAACCTACTTTGGATGCATCAAAATACACTAGAACTCATCTGAACCATCTGGAAAAGCTTAGACTGGAGTTGAGGTGAGTCGAGTCTTCAACTCCTGAAAACTCTTCTTGCAAGGATCTGACCACTGAAACTTGACCTTCGTATGCGTTAATCTAGACATAGGGGATGAAATAAAAGAAAATACCTTAACAAACCATTTGTAATAGCCATCCAAACCTAAGAAACTCCTGATACCTGAAGGAGAGATAGGTCTGGGCTAGTTTCTTATTACTTTGGTCTTTTGCAGTTCAACCCTAATGCCATCACCGGAAATGATATAGCCAAGGAATGCTACTGACCTTAGAAAAAATTCTCACTTACTAAATTTGGAGAATAATTGATGATTTTTAGAGTCTGCAATACTATTCAGAGATGGTCTGCAAGATCACGCTCACTGCAAGAATATACCAGAATATCATCTATGCAGACTATGATGAACATGTCCAAGTACAGATTGAACACGCAATTCATCAAGTCCATGAATGCGGTTGGGGCATTGGAAAGACCAAAGGACATAACTAAGAATTTAAACCATACCAAGTACAGAAAGCTACTTTTGGAATGTCACATTCTCTAACTCTGAGCTGATGATAGCCTAATTTGAGGTCTATCTTAGAGAAATAGCTGACACCCTAAAGTTGGTTAAATAAGTCAATGATTCTGGGAAGTGAATACTTGTTCTTGACCGTGAATTTATTGATCTAATGGTAATCAATGCACATTCTGAGAGAACCGTCTTTCTTGTACACGAATAAGACTGGTGCATCCCATTGGGATACTCTGGGCCTGATTAATCCCTTATCTAAGAGATCCTTCAACTGATTCTTCAATTCTTTGAGCTCTGCTGGTGCCATTCTATATGGATGAATAGATCTAGACTGAGTATCTAGAAGAAAATCAATGTCGAAGTTTATTTCCCTTTCAGGAGAAATTCCTAGAAAATCTTCGAGAAAGACGTGTGAATATTCATTCACGACTGAGACTGAATCAAGATTGGAAGTTTCAGAACTAGTGTCCTTAACTTGAACAAGATGATAGACACATCTCATAGATGTTATTTTCTGTGCATGAAGGTAGGAAATAAGCTGACCTCTAAATTCTAGAGTACTACCCCTCTACTCTAGGATGGGTTCATTTAAAAACTAGAACTGGACTATGCTGTTTCTATAGTCGACTGTGGAATAGCAGGAATGAAGCTAATCCATGTCAAAAATGACATCAAAATCACTCATTTATAATTTGACTAAGTCTGCTGAAGTGACTTTCTGAGATACCATAATCAGACGGTTCCTCTATACCCATTGAGCTATGATGGTTTTACCCATTGGGGTAGAGACTGAAAAGGGCTCTTCTAGAATTTTGGGACTGACTCCAAAATCAACTGCTATATAGGGAGTAACAAAGGACAAAGAAGCTCCTGGATCTAGCAAAGCATAAACATGCACATAAAAGATCTATAATGTACCAGTAACCATATCAGGAGAATTTTCCTAATCTTGCCGGGACTGAAGAGCATAGAGTCTGTTTGGGCGTTGTCCGCTAGTAGCACTGGAGGAGGCACCCTGCTAATTTGGGCGATCGAATTGAGCTGGGGAATGGTTATGCTAACCCTGATAACCTAACTAGGGACAATCTCTAACTTTGTGGCCTGGCTTGCCATATCCAAAAAAGATATCACCACCAGCTCTACAAGCACCCTTATGGTTCTTTCCATAAGTCTTACAAAGGGGATTAGTTCGAGCATTGTTGACACTGCCCTAAGACTTAAAGCTGGCACCCTATCTCTATTACCATCCCTGAACTTAGGACCTAGAGAAGTAGCTGAAGAAGAAGGTAGAACTGATGACTTAGGATGAAACTAAGAACGGTTTTCTCTTTTTTATTTGGGCTGAGCAAAGTTGAAACTACCTGTCCTTGCTCTCTTATTTTGTGTCTCCATCATCTTAATCTTTTGTTCCTTTATCTTCTGAGCATGATTCATAAGCCTGGCAATGTTCATGTCACTGTTCAATATAGCAGACCTACACTCGTTGACCATACTATCATTCGACCCAGAGACAAACTTACTCATCTTGGCCCTACTATCTACAACCATATGAGGAGCTAAGAGAATACTCTTTCTCTATCATGTTGCACTACCTGAGGTTGATAAATTCCAACACCTTATCTTCTCTCGGCTCTAGGGGAAAGAATCTATCTAATAATACGGTGACAAACTCCTCACATTCAATAGGTCCTGCATCATCTGGCCTTTCTGGCATCCACTATTTAAACCAAGTGTGAGAAACATCCTACAACTGATATGAAGCTAGCTCAGCGCTCTTACTAGAAGTAATCCCCATGATGTCTGTAACCTTCTAAACCTGATCGATGAATTCCTGATGGTTCTCGTTGGACTTATACCCAAAAAAAGATGAGGGATTCATTCAAGTGAAGTCCTGAATCCTGGCTATAGCTGAATTGGCCACTGGGTTTGCCAGAATGATAGTTGGTCATTCATTCTGAGTAGCAACTAACTAAGCAAGAGTAGTAAATGCAGCTCTGAACTTTGCATGAGAGACATGTTCATCCAAAGGATCTTCGAGCTAAAGGGCTGACTGATTCCTATTTCTTCTTTTAGAAGGCATATTCTATAGAAAAAAAGGAGAAATGGATTATACTGGGAAATTATCTTGAGATTATGCTCACTGGCATGACATGAATACTGAAAAAAATGGAAATTGTTCCTAAAACACCTTATAGCCTCTTGCAAATAAATGTGGCGCGCAACACATCCATGTACAAGGCTCTACTAGATGCGGCTTTTAGACTTCATATGACTTTATTGAGCCTTAGGCTCCGATACCAAGTTTTCAATGCGCCGAATCTAGTACCCAAAATGCTACACAGTTCTCATGAGCCCGAAGGACCACAAGCTAACCCATGACTGATATCTGTACCTGAAAACTACATAATATATTGTATAAATATAGAAATAGAGGTTGTAAGGCCATAAGGTTCAAAACTGTAACATAACTGATAAATCATAACATATGGATGGGGTATAAAATACCCAAAACAACTATAATAAACTGTCTAAACATATTGTAGTCTGGAAAGCCTCTAACTAATTGTACTATTTGAATAAGGGGTTGATGGGACATGTCCCTAACTAACTCCAACTACTAAAATAAATTAATTAATAAGGTAATAAATTAATGGTCATGTCCTCCAAGGATGAGGACTCCCTACTAACTTAGACTGTGGAGACTAAAAGGCTACTGATGCTCTGGATCTCGTCCTTTTGAACCTATGGTATAAAACACCATAGCACAAATATGTCAGTATGTTTGAATGTACTGG
Source organism: Capsicum annuum (assembly GCF_002878395.1). Taxonomy (NCBI): domain Eukaryota; kingdom Viridiplantae; phylum Streptophyta; class Magnoliopsida; order Solanales; family Solanaceae; genus Capsicum; species Capsicum annuum. The sequence continues at coordinate 58,065,464 of NC_061113.1, read as the reverse complement.
TATGCATATGAGGTAGGCAAAATACAAAGGGTTCACATATATGAACTATACTAACTGACTAAATAACGTGAACGTGAGACTACATGCGTGAATACATAATAACTATAACTGAGTTCATGATAACATAATTACTGAGTTTGAGTACTGATAATAGGAGATACTGATATCTGCACAGCTGAAATAACTGATACTGAGCGACTATATGTGACAGTCTAGGTTTTGATAGAACTATTTGAGTTCTATACTATTCTGAGTTAACTGTATCTAACAGTCCTGAATTCTATAGAACTATCTGAGTTCTATTGCTAAGACTAAATGAATTTATCTGACAGTCCTAATTCTATACTGAAACTGTGGGAAGTAGTTATCTAACTGACATTCCCTAAATAAATCAATATAGCTAAGGTGGGGTTCAACCAGTAACCCCAATTGAAAGAGTGTCAATACCACGCCACTGGTAAGGATAAGCTGTGGGAAAACCTTATCTGATAGTGTCCCAAAAAAGAATGGTGGGCCCTCATCTGACAGTTCTTATCTACCTCATCAACCCTCATCTAACAGTGTTGATGTCTCTACCTATGTTGGCTACATAGTTTTGGAATACAAGGATGACTTCTAAGAATCACACCCTAATCTGACAGTGTGTATTCCCATCCTTGGGTTCAGTCAGTGCTAATTCCTACTCCAATATGAATATACACTGAACATGGATTACAAAACTGAACTGGACTGAATTAACTGAGTTCCATTAACTGATGGAATACTACTGAGATTTTTTAGATTACTGAGTTTACTGAGTTTTCCTGAGTCACATAACTGATTGAATTTCTATGAACATGGCCCACTGAGAGTATCTTGAAAATATGACATTGGCTCTAGGCACACAGCTAATTGTCGAGTACAAGTACCCCCAGGACTCGATAGCATAAAACTGACAAAGCATGACTTTCTTGAATACATGTCCAACATCACAATCCATAATATAATAAGTTGGCGATTTCATAAAGTAGAAGTTCTGAAGCACCACAAGGGTTACACATGTATCCATAACTCATTGTCTAAGACATTTGATCAAACATTTGACATGCATAAACTTGTACATGATTGGGGATTTCATATTATCATACTAGAATGACACTTTTCCTTCACATAGGCATTTAATCAAATGCATGATGAGCATGATTTCATTATACAATCATCAACACATCTAATAATCACGAATATATCCATCAACGTGTAAATTTAAGGGCGGTGTATCATGATTATTGTGTAAATCTTCATATACTAAGGTCAATCATTGGAATATGTAATTTAAAACATGAATTAAAACCCCGCAACATCATGAATATAAATTTCAATTCTATTTAAATTATGAACATTCATAAATACACAAATCTTGTATTTTAAAAAGAGATTCTTGAGCTTCATGGGTGAAAAGGACCCATGAACCAACACATGAAATACCTTGGTTGTGAGTTTCTTGAAGTTCTTGGACTTGAATAACTTGAATTTCTTAGTTTTGTAAAGAATAATTTGGATCTTGTTCATGGGGATTATCTTTGAGAGAAAACCCTAATTTGATGTTGTAGATGGATAATGAACTTATGAGCCTTGATCTGATATTATAAGGGATTAAAATGGGTGTGAAAGACAAAAATACCCTTTTAAAAATGACTTTAAAATAACTAAATGAACTATGCGGTGGTGAGTGTGATGGTCCATCGTTGGGTCGACGGTCCGTCGATCCTAACCGTCGTACCTGGGCAAAATAGGGGTTCACTGCCTCTACTGCGATGGCTTGGGTGATGGTCTATCAGATTGATCCATCACGCTTAGGTATAATATGGTCTCACTACTTTTGCTGTGACTGTTTGGGTGACGGTCCATCACTATATCGATGTTCCATTGTCCCTCATCGTCGTACCTGGGCAGTTTTGACTGCTTTCTATAAAACGGCCATAACATTCTACCCCGATACCGGATTTGGATGAAATTGGTATCGTTGGAAATCTAATTCAATTTCCCACATGAAAAAAGTGAAAATATCAAAAATTCCACGTATATAAAAGTGGATTCATCTTTCAAAGTAAGTTTCTAACATCTTTGGGATGATTTCTATCTAGGTAGAAGTACAGGGTATTACACTATTATTGTTGACTACTTACAACAAAAAATACCCTATTTACTTTTAGTTTTACTCATTGAATTCAGGAAGATAGAGATATATATCTATGTCTTACCTGTGAGTTCAACCCCAACTTAGTTAGGCTACTTTATTGATACTGACCATTTTATCCTTAATTAGAGGTGTAGTTTGGGTGTTGATAAAAATTTTGGCACCATTATTGGGAAAGATGATGTAGTTGTTGATTAAAATTTGTTAGAGTTTTTGGGTCTTTACTTTTCTATTCTGAGTTGGGTATATGTCGATGTATGCCTGGCACCAGGTGTCTAGGAAATCCCTTACTCCCACTGTATCCTAATCCAGAGAGAATTTTATAGCCTAATCATATGATGACAGAACTAGTATGTGCATTCTATTTAGAAGGGGCTTGAGATGATCCAAATATTATACCTCCCCCTTCTCCAGGTGATCCATAAAACATTGCTGATAGATAAATAAAGCAATTGTTAGTAGATACTACTATAACAAAAAGGGATGAGGAGGTTGGGCTAGTTTAGCAGGCAGTTAGAAAGGTCAACACCAATTGTTAATTGTCGAGCAGCACTTGACGGTAATCAAGATGGAGTTTAAGGTGGTCAAGCTCAAAAGATCCTAGCATACCAGTACTTTTATCCGTATGATGAGGAGAAGGATATGGGATACGTTGAGCTAGTAGAAATGGGAGCTATCATTCCTCCTGTACTTCCCCCTAATGTGAAGTTTGACATAACTAGTGCCATGATCCATCTCTTGAAATTAAAAGGTGTAATTTTTTGTCTTGGCTACAGATAAAACAAATATTTATCTTACAAATTTTGATGGGATTAGTATGTCTAATACTATTCCTGGGGTAGACTAAGAGGCACTTAGATTGAGGTTGTTCCTATTTTTGTTAATTGGAGAAGCTTCTTTGTTAGGGAAACTTCTAAGAGGATCGATCACTATATGGAATGAGTTGAGTAGGTTCTTAAAGCATTTCTTTTCTCCAACTAGGATATTGCAGCTTAAAGATGAGATATGTAATTTCAGACAACTTAGGAGACATGCCTTAAAGATATCAAAGTTGATATTTAGGTTTGACCTTAGAGGTCGAGTTTCATGAAATAACTATCAAGCAGTTACAGCACCTCTTCGGGTAGATATTTTGAATCATAGATTGCCAAGTACCCTTTCGAATAACACAGTTCAAAATCCTAAGAATAATGGTCACTACCTTGATATCATTACTTGCAGTTATTTATCTGGTTTTGATCCTCTATTGCATACTGATGAGGTACCAAAAAATTATAGTATTGTGGTTGATAATACACCTGTCATGGAAACAGACAAGACGATAGGTATGAATGCTAGTGTTAGTAAGGATAAGAGTAAGGGCAAGGTCGATGAGTCTAGAATAAGACAAATTCCATTATGTCCCCCCAACTTTTCCTCAAAGACTAAAATAAAAGAAAGAGAAAGGAAAGTTCAATAAATTCATTGATATGCTAAAAGATCTAAGCTTAAATATCCCTTTCCTTGAGGCTTTAGAGCAGATGGCTGGATATGCTAGGTTTATGAAAGAATTGGTAAGGAAAAAAGCTAGCATCTAGATTTGAGAATGTTGGTGGATTGCACTACTGAATGCAGTCACTTCTAAGTCTCTGGTTCAGAAAAAAGGTGATCTCAGAGCACTCACTATCCCATGTACCATTGGGACATCTAGATTTACTAGAGCTTTATGTGACTTAGGGGATAACATTAATCTGATGTCACTAGTTGTATTCAAGTAGTTTGGCTTATGCCCTCCAGAGTTGACTACTATACGGGTGTTGATGGATGACGCAAAGTAAAGAAACTCATGAGCATTTTGTTTGATGTATTAGTAAAAGTTGATAACTTCATCTTTCTAGCTGATTTTGTCATTCTGGATTATAAGGTTGGCTTCAAGATGCCCATCATATTGGGAAGACCATTTATGGACATGGGTAGAGCAATATTTGAAATAAAGAAGAGAGAGCTCAGGTTTGGGGTCAATAATGAAAAGGTCACCTTCAATGTCCAAAGAACTATGAAGCAGCCAACAGACATAAAAGTGGTGTAGGTAATTGATTGTATAGATGCCCTAGGAGGGTATTCTTTTGGGTACCTGATAAGTTTTGATTAATCAAGGTACCCATATTGTGTTATGATTTTAAATCAAGAGTTTCATGGGAGGAAATCCATGGGATTATTAGTGAAGTCTGAGTAACCAACCAAGACTCGTTATGCAGCGATGCTAAACCAAGTTCTAGGTGGGAGGTAACCTACTATTTTAGTGTTTCTTTTTTATGTCGGTCTAATGGAATGCAAAATAACCTGGAATATGGTAAATTTTCTCAATTCATAATCTTACAGGTAAGGGGACTTTGTGACCAACTCACGAAGGTCATAAGTCCCAAGTGGGCCAGGTAAGTTATGCAAACTGAAAAGATGGAATTGTGAGGACTTATTTTGTGGAATTTCTGGGCTTTGAACATACGAACTTACTTATAGGGTTGTAAATACCACTTAAAACCTCATAAGTGGCAAAGTTAGTGTCAGTTTAAAAAGTCAAGAAAGCAAGCAATTAGGCCAAAAGCAGGGCCCACCAATGATGGACACCTACGAACTGTAGGTACCATCTATGACCCATAGGTGGCTATCGTAAGTGGATAGATTTTGGGCCCAATTTTTGTTTAAATATTTGGGCCCACCTTGCCCTATAATAACCCTAAATACCCCCCCCCCCCAATCCTATTTATACTTTCACAATCTATTTTTCACTTCTAAAACCTTAAAATTCCCTCTTCCCTCTTAAAATTCAAACTAACCCCCTTCCCCACACTTGATAAAAAGGAAAAATGTTAATTATTCTAGGTACCAACTCATTTAAAAGCACTAAATACGAATTCAATCTTTGGTTTTACTTTACTTCTTCATAGTACACTTTCATTTCTCCAAGTAAAAGGTTATATTCTTGGCTCCTAATAGTAGTGTCTTGTGCTTAACTTTAAATAAGCAAGTTGGTATGTTAATTTTCATGAAAAATATGTAGAAAACTTCATTCTTGTATGTACGAGCCTTGAATTAGCCTAAAATCTTAATATGGGGCATTTTTCTCTAATTAAACCTTAAAATCATGCCCTAAATGAAATTTGAATTTTTAAAGATAGAGGAATACCAAAAATTTTGAATGCTAGTTTGTGTTCAAAAGTTGAGTCAAGTTGAATGTATGCATATTGGACTTGTTGGGACTGAGTATAAGTTATAGGGATGCAAAAATTGAGGAAAAATTCAAAGTTTTCAAATTTTGAATTTTTCTTCAAGTTTTGCACTCCCTCACTATCTTTTTTATGGTAACACTTGGTTTTTTGGTACACATGACACCTATAAGAATGCTGAAAATGCCCTAGGTTTTATCCCTTGGAAAATTCCTAAGCTTTAAGCTCGCTGTCCTAGAAATAACTCACCATACGAGTTATATGGTGTGGGTGTGGTCAAGGGATCTTTATCATTAGGAGTCCAGATAATGGTGGTTGGGTTCTGATGTGGTTACAGTTTGGTGAGTATGGGTTGTTAGGGGTGGTAATTGTTCATTTGGGTTGGTCCTTTAATCAAATCAGCAATTTAGTAACTTGGCTTTGAGTACAAGTGGTTAACTAAGAGCCATAAGGATAAGATACGAGTGGTAAGGTGTAGTCATATGTTTTCCAGTGTCAATCCCTTTGGATTATGTCTTGGGTATGACTGGACCATACTAGTCGTATGGTTTGGTTGCGAGTTTGGGCAATGGAGTTTTATGATAGACAGTGTGTGGATGTTCAACTTTCTATTCTGGGTACGATTGGGTGGTACCATTCATATGATGCAGTGATGAGTTGGAGGATCAACTCATACCCACCTGCAGGATTTTACAGTTTTAAGTTGGGGGTATTTTGGATATTTTCCCTCCTAACTCCTTTTGTCCCTATGACATAAAACACTTTAGGGGATACATTAACCTACTATTTTCAATCAAACACTCTTAAAATCTCTAAAATCTCTCTCAAGCTCTTGGTTCAAGAAAAGGCTAGGGTTTGTACAAGGCAATCAATTAGGGCTTTTAAGAGTGAATCCCTCTGTCTTCCTTGGTGTTTAAGGAATGTAACTCCTGCTTCATTGTTAGTTCTATTAAATGCATGTTTAATGAATGGTTTTCATGGTATTATTGTGGTATTAATTTGGTTTGAAAATAGATGCTGGGGGTTTTGGTTACTTATGGTTGGATAATTCTTTCCCATGCTTTTCTTATGGTTTTCATGTTGTAACTATAGTTCAACATGTGGTTACATGGGAATGGTCAATTGATGTTTGGTTTTTTATTTTGGAAACTATATTCCCTCAATATGTTTGTTAAAATGCCAATGAGAATAATTTTTTCACATAGTTTGACTATTCTTGAAATCTTTAAAATAACAACAACATACTCAGTATATTCCCACCAAGTGATATCTGGAGAGGGTAAGTGTATATAGTTCATATCATTACCTCAATTAAAATCTTTGTACTGCATAATATGGTAATGGAACTTAAATAGGTTTGGTTGGTTTAAATGGTTTGGAGAGGCCTTAATGGTCATGGGTTTGGTTTAACTAAAAACTTGGGAGTCTACTTGGTTTAATGGTTTTGGTATAGCATAAAAGGAAAGACTTGTAAGCTCTAATTTTGGTATAATGATACCAATGGTTATTGCCTAATAAAAAGAATCCTATGATAATGGTTTAGTTATGTGAAAATGTTTAATTGGGCTTAAAAAGGGTTGAGTAGCAAAGCCATGGAAGGTAGGGGTCCCAGGAGGATCGTCATTAGAAACTCACATTTGCCGATATGAGGGTGGTCTTGGTGACCGTGTGCATTATGTCACACTTCACATTTTGGGGGATGTACTAGTCATCCCAGGTTTTTATTCTCCAGTCTTGAGGCCAACAGACACTGAGGACCTTTATGAAGTGGGAACTGAACCCATATAACTCGTGGGTGGTTTTAGGACGGCCATGCTATACAACCCAGGCTAAGGTTTTAAATGCATGCTTAATTCACTTCCCTTTCCCGGTATGATATATATATACTTATCTATGTGTTTAAATAAGGTTATTTACTTTGGTTCAGAATTATTGTCATTAATTTATCTTATCCTGAGTACATTCTAGCATTCACTCTGCTAACCATCTCTGGGAGATGTATCCCCATACAATGCAGGAATAGGCCATACTACCATTCCTCTTGCTCAATGACTTGGATTCAGGGTTAGCTTTGAGTCAGATTGAAGTGTTATGCTTCCATACCCTAGAAGGCTCCATTTTATGCTATGGATTTCGTTTATCATTATTATTTCTTTAGTTTGGTTATAGCTATGATCGGGGGCATGTCCCAACCAAATGTTATTGATTCTGGATAGAATCTTTGTTAGACAACCATAGGAATGAGAGATGTTGGTATTGGTGCCAGCCTTGGTATTTGTATTAGCATTGGGGTTGGCACCGGTTGGATATTTGATTGAGATTGTTGGATTATAAGTATAGACTTTATCTAGTGTCCTTAAATTATTCTTATCTTATCTTGTTATGTATTCAAAATTCATCCGACATAGGGTGGGTGGTTATGGTTGGTTATTAGGGGTGGTCTCTAGTCCTGGTTGGACTTGAGTTTCCTGATAAGATTAGGCCCTGGTTTAGTTCATGCCAGATTGGTATCAGATCCCTAGGTTCATGGTCAATTGGGTGTCTAACAATTCTGCATTGAGTAAAGTCTCTTTTAAGGATTTTTAGCGCGCCACACTTATAAGGAAGAGGCTACAAGGCATTTAGGAATGTTTCTCTTTCTTGTGTTTAGTTTTTAGTAGGATCTAAGGTAAAATTTTCTCTAATCTTTGTTTGTTTACCTTTCAGGTATGCCGATAATCTGAAGCTCACAGAAACTCTTCTGTCCTATTCGAGGACAATGTTGATGGGACCCATTTTACTTATGGGGTCCAAACTCGATCTAGGGGTCCAGTTCTTGATTGTCCTCTTAGAGTTCCACCGGTTCCCTCCATCCTTTCTCGAGCTCTTCAAGTTGATGTGATGAATGTTGAGTTTCATCAGTCCATCCATATGTTGGCACAGTTGATAGCTTTTCTGGCTGAATATGGTGCTTTTGTTACTCCATCCTCTGAGACCACAAGGGTTGGCCAGTTTATGATATTGAACCCTTATGTATTCACTGGTGTCAATGTTGAGGAGGATCCTTAAGCTTTTATGTATGATATAGAAAAGATCTTTCGTGTTATGCATGCTAATAACATGGAGGGTATGGAATTTTCTGCCTACTAATTGAAAGATATAGCATATCAATGGTATGAGGAATGGGAGAAGTCAAGGGATAATTTCTCTAGTGCTTTTCTAGACCGCTTTTTTCCTCAAGAGTTGAGGGAAGCAAAGGAGGAAGAGTTTTCTTAACCTAAAGCAAGGCAAGATATCAGACATGGAGTATGCCTGGAATTTTCACCAGTTATCTCGGTATGCTTTAGAGTTGGTTTCTAGCATGGGAACTAGAATGAGAAAGCTTTCTTTTGGGTTGTCTCGAGACTTGATTCTTGAGAGTATGGCTGCCTTATTGAATGAGGACATGGATATTTCTAGGCTGGTTATGTACATATAGTAGGTAGAGAAAAAGAAGAAGAACTAGGTAGAAATAGTAGAAAGGTAGAATAAGAAGTTAAGATTTTCTGAGTAGGGTGGTGGCCAACAACAAGGTGGCAGTGATAGTGGGGAGTATCCCAAGAAGAAGTTGGGTAATTTTGGGTCTTACTCGATGGCTAATGCTCCCTACCCAATGCCATCGGATAACCTAATATTTTTAGTATAGCGATAACTATAGGGTATAGGGTGCCCAATCTCAGGATAGGGGCCCAATTAGCTCTATCATAACCTCCCTATAAATTATGTGGTTGATTGTATTGGGGTTATTGTGATGAGAAAAAGGACAAGTGCTTTAACTACGGTCAACCAGGGCACATGATTAGAAACTGTCCTATTGGTAAGGTTGCTTCTGGGGAAAACAAGGTTCTTGTTGCCTCTTCTTCAACTTCGGCACTGAAGGGTCCACTATCTAGTTCTAGCACAGGTCAAAATTTTCTATATGCTCTTACTACTTACCAGGAGTCTGAGGCATCGCCTGGCGTCATGACTGGTATATTAAAACTTTTTTCCCAAGATAAGTACTCTTTATTTGATCCGGGGTCCACTCTTTCTTATGTGACCCTATTTGTAGATGTGCATTTTGGTTTTGATCCTGAGTGTATTCGGACCTTTTTTCTATTTCTACTTAGTTGGGTGACTCTATGGTGGCTAAAAGAGTCTATAGGGGTTGTATGGTATCTGTGGGTGGTCGGGAGACTATGGTAGATATATTTGAATTATACATGGTTGATTTTGATGTCATATTAGGGATAGATTGGTTGCACTCGTGCTATGCTTCTTTAGACCATTGAACCCGTAAAGTTGTCTTTAAATTCCCTAATAAGCCAATTATTATATAGGATGGTGGTCCATTGCTCCTAAGGGGAAGTTCATATCGTATCTTAGAGCTTGGAGATTGATCCTCATGGGACGTCTGTATCATCTGGTCTGAGTTAAAGATTCTAACTCAGAGGATCCTTTTTTATATTCTGTACCGGTGTTGAATGAATTTCCTAAGGTCTTCCTTGACGACCTTCCAGTGTCCATCCAGATAGGGAGCTTGATTTGGGATTGATCTAGTTTCGTACACTCATCCAATCTCTATTCCCCCATATAGGATGGCTTCAGCTGAATTGAATAAGCTTAAGGAGCAACTCAGGGATCATTTAGACAAGGGTTTCATTAATCCTAGTATGTCCTCATGGGGTGCACCGGTCTTATTCGTGCAGAAGAATGATGGTTCCCTTTGGATGTGTATTTATTACCAACAGTTGAATAAGGTGACGATAAAGATTAAGTACCCTCTTCTGAGGATAGATGATTTTTTTTATCAGCTTCAGGATGCTAAGTTTCTCTCAAATATTGATCTTCGGTATAGGTATCATCAGTTAAAGTTTAGGGAGGTGGATATCCCTAAACTTCCTTCCATACTCGATAAGGACATTTTGAGTTCTTTGTTATGTCTTTTGGGTTGACCAATGCATCAGTGACATTCATGGATTTGATGAATAGGGTGTTCCATCAGTTTCTAGATTTGTTCTTCATTGTGTTCATAGATATATTCTAGTGAACTCAACGAGTGAGGTGGATCATGCTAATAACCTCCGTGTAGTATTGCAGACAGCAGCAGTTGTTTGCCAAGTTCTCAAAATATGAGTTCTGGTTGAATGCTATCACTTTTCTGGGTCATGTCATTTCTAGCAAAGGGGTCATGATGGATCTGCAGAAAGTTGTAGTGGTAAAGAGATGGCCTAGACCCACGACTCTAAATGATATTCAGAGTTTCTTGGGTTTAGCTGGTTATTACAGGAGGTTTGAATAGAGTTTCTCTTTTATAGCAGCCCCGTTGACTAGGTTGACTCAAAAGGTGGCAAAGTTCTTATGTGTGATACTTGTGAGGTTAGTTTTGAAAAGCTATATGATAAGCTAACTTCGACTCTGGTCTTGACCTTTACAGAAGGCATGGATGGATTTGTGTTATATTGTGATGCATCCCGTGTGGGGCTTGGTTGTGTCTTAATGCAGCATGGCAAGGTGATAGCTTATGCTTCTAGATAGTTAAAGGTGCATGAGAAGAATTATCCAACCCATTACTTGGAATTATTGGTTGTGGTGTTCCCATTGAAAATCTGGCATTACTATCTTTACGATAGAAGCTTAGAAATTATGTGTATTCAAGATCATCCTCACAAGGGAGTTTCAAATTGGGAAAAGGAGGTTACAACAGTGACTTGAGGCTATGAAACCTCATCTAATTAACTCGAGACTCAAAAGGTAAGAGTTATTCTAAGGTTATAGACAAGGGATAGCAAGGCAACACCCTGAGACTCATAAGGTAAAGGGTGAAGTCTATCAATGCGTTCATAAGATGGTTGATAGTACATAGCTTGTCAACTTTGCATGTAGAGCAGGAGGGAAGTTAAATTCAACACGAGAATCTTACATAGTTGTGAAGTCAGGGGGAACAAAGTCCTAGTGTTCATCTTCTATTGTTTAAACTCAAGCATTTAAATTCGACTACCTATTACTGTTGACTTCAAATTCCCCCCATTTACTTTTCCACACTGCTCATGGATTTTGTCAAGTTTGAGATACTATTCGACGTATTTCCTAAGGGTTCAACCCCAACCTAAGTTATTTACTATATTTGGCATTGACCGCATCATACTTCTTTAGAGGTTAGTTTTGGGCGACATCGGTAAACTGGGCTATATGAGGACTACCGTATTTTATTCTACTTATGAATTTATACTTATGATCATGATATGTTTCATTTGTTGAAAGGAATCTATAGGAGGTCTAGGATAAGTTTATTAAAAGAAGAGGCTAAACTTTTTACATTGTTTACTCCCTTAGAAGAATGGGACAACAGAAGGTATTTTATAGTGGAGTCTTATGGATAGTTATAGTGGACTTGACTTGTCTTCCTTGTTGATCCATGTTGGCTTTATTTTGTGTTGTATTTGTTTACAAGGCTAAGCATTTAGAACCTGGATTAGAGTTACATGATAGGATTTAGGGTTGTTCGAGTCATGCCTAAGGCATATGTATGGTTGTAGTTCTAGCAGTCATTGAATTTCATGGTGGGAATACGAGCATTTCTATCTTGATAATTTCCTTATAGACTTAATTAGGCCTAAAGTCATTAGAGAGACAAGGTATGACCAGACTAGTAGTAATGTATTAAGTAAATCTCAAGGGTCCTAATGGTTAATATTTAAGGATGAAAGAACTTGGGAGTTTTGTATCATAGAACTCATATATAATTATGAATGTTATCTAAGGTAATGGATACTTGGTGTCTAGGGATGATAACATCAAAGTGACAAGTGAGCGGATTAGTGAAAGATTCTAATTGAATAACTAACTAGTTGTATGTTTCTTTGTTGATATCTGCATGATGTGTATGTGCTTTAGTTTGGATCAGCCGATGATTCTTACCAGTATATGTGGTTTCGTAATGATACTACTCTTGATATTATCCTTTTGGGGTATAGTCTGGTTGCAGGATCAATAGGTGTTTTATGCTAGACACGGTAAAGATCACCAACATCTTTTGTTATTACTCCTACGGTAGAATTTTTATCCTTTATCTTGTATTTTCTCTTTTTATCTCTTTTACATGTTTAGACTAGTTCCTTGGGGAAACCTTCTTTCAGTTGTATTTAAACTTTTAGGTCAAATGGTCTAGTGGACCCTTGTACTTGTCATGGTTTGTAAAGTAGATACTTTTACTTAGCTTTTTGTCATCTGAACCCTTAAACCCATCAAAACATAATATTTTAAACTTTTTTTTACATATGTGTAATTAAATTGATGACTTGCAAAAATGTGAGTAAAAAATGCATTTTTCAGTAAGTAAAGTGTCTAAATCAGTTATGTGTCTACATAGGTGGAAGAGGTTACACTCGCCAATAATGAAAGGAAAAGTGTCACCGCCTTCTTGAAGAAATACATCTTTTCTCGATTTGGCACACCACATGCAATCATTAGTGATGGTGGATCACACTTTTGCAATCGCCTGTTCAAGAATTTTCTTGATAAGTATGGTGTAAAGCATAAGGTGGCAACACCTTATCATCCTCAGACCAGCGGACAGGTTGAAGTGTCTAATGGAGAGATAAAGTAAATTTTGGTAAAGACTGTTAATGCTAATAGGACTGATTGGTCAAGAAAGCTCGATGATGCACTATGGGCCTACAGAACAACTTTTCACACCCCTATAGGTGCTTTCCTATATCAGTTGGTGTATGGTAAGGCACGTCACTCGCCCATTGAACTTAAGCACAAAGCATTATGGGCGTTGAAGAGGTTGAACTTTGAGTGGCATGATGTAGCAAAGGTGTGAATGAGTAAGCAAAATGAGTTGGATAAGTTCTGACTCCGACCTTATGAGAGTGCTGCAATATCTAAGAAGAAGATGAAGTTGTATTATGATCGAAAAATCGAGAAAATAGTATTTGAGTTAGTTGACCAGGTATTGTTGTAAAATTCAATACTTTGCCTATTTCCAGGTTAATAGAGGTCTAGATAATATGGGCCATTTACTGTGGTGAGAGTGTTTCCATATGGTGCTTTAGAATTAAAGCATTATGATGAAGACCCCATTCAAAGTAAATGGGCAAAGGGTAAAGCACCATATGGGTCACATGGAAGAAGTTAAGGTAATTGAGGATTTGAGCCTTGGTGAGTCTGAGTAACCAAGGCAACTAAGTCGTGCCACGATATTAAATCAGGTGCAACATGGGAGACCACCCATGGGGCTGGTTGGTGAAGCCTGTGTATCTAACTTAGCCACGTCGTGCTACGGCATTAAATCAAGTGCTTCGTAGGAGGTGACCCATGCTTTGTAATTATTAAATTATAGGGTAACATATGTGTTTAGTGTGCAGGATTGGATATTACAGGAGTCAACCAGAAAAAAATGTTGATATGAGGCCATATAAGGATCTTTATGAGTTGTAACCAAACATTATGACTCGTGATAGGAGTCATAAGGACCAAAAACTCAGAGCATTTTTAGGTAATTAGTCTCTAGATTCATTACGACTTTTAAAATGAGTCGTAGTTTGTTACTATCACCCCCATCTTGAGTCGTAATGACTGGAGATCTGGTATGGTTCCATTCCTTATGGAAGGAGTCCAAATCTCATAAGACATAGTTAGATTTATAATCAATACTAGTAACCAAGTGTGACAGATCAGGCATCGCGGGTCAACCTGATCTAAATCGCGATTTAAAATAAAAGGGGCAACCAAAATGGGCACCCGGCCTTTAAATTTGCGGACTCTCTCCATTGTTCTTTGCTATAAAAACTCTAAAGCACTCCATATTAATCTAAAACAAAAAATCAACCAAATCCATTCCTCCCAAAATTCAAAAATTTTATCAAGAATAGGGCCTAAAGTTTTTTTAAGATGAGAAATCCAAACCTCAAGCAAACAAGTAAGTGTTCATTCTTAAGAGCTCTATTTATTAAGTTAATTCCTAAAATGGTACAAGGTCCTTGGATTTCTTGATTCAAATATGTGAATACATAGCTAATCAAACCCTATTCTTGAAAATTGCGCTATGTATAATGGTAATAATTGCATATCATGCATTATGCATCTAGTCTTTTTCAATATTTAAATGAAGGATGACCCATTTTTCCATAGTGACAGAAAGATGGGTAGTTCTTCATTGAATTATTACCTTTATTCTGAGTCTTTTGGTAGACTACCAAAGATCATTCAACCATACCATCCTGCCTCATAAGTCTCTTTTAGTCTTATGCCTGTAATGTATTTAACAATTCTGCCAAGATAATTGTGGACATGTCTTTTGTGTTTTTCAAGGTAGTTATTGATACTTTGTATCTTTTAGGTAGTGTATCAAGATTTTTCAAAAATTCTTGAATCTTTAAATATTGTGCCAAGCAATATTACCTTGTTGACAATGCTAATAAGCCAATCTGAGTACTCTTTGTTGGTCTTAAATTCCTTCAATTTTATAATACAAATTCCCTTATTAGATTCAACATCTTCATAACTCGATTTCTTTTATCTCCTCTATATTATTCCATCAAATAATCCCAAATTTCTTTCGCTGATTTAAGGGATATAATTCTCATGAAAATTGTTGCATACACAATGACAAATAAAGTTGCTTTTGAATTGGATTTTTATAAGTTTTTTTCCTTTTGTCTTTTGATCTGGGCCACCGTGGGATTATTAGGCAGCAGAAGAACTTCAAAATCCCCCTCCACGGCCTCCTAAAGATCTAAACCCTTAAGATCGATCTCCATTTATAAAGCCTAAAAGTGGTAATTCTCATCATCAATGACAGGATGAGCTATTTGGGAAAAGTTATTTTAAGAATTCATCTCACTCACAGGACTCTCAAGAAAATGGCTCTAGATACCAATTGTTGATTTTTATCTTTGAAATTAAGAAAACAATAGAGAAAGACTTTGAGAAAATAATATTATAATTGTCAGTTATTGGAAGACATATACGGCCATGGGGATTACTAAGGACTTGGTTAGGGGGACACATGAGCATGGGTATGTAGTCCTTGATACCTACCATTACATGATTGAACCCAAAACTCCTAGAATTAAGACGACATTGTATATTGATGAAAATGGAAGGTTCAAGTACTTTTTTGTATCCTATGGTTCTTGGATTCAAGGTTTTCGATATTTAAAAAAAGGCATAGCCGTCAATAGTACCTTTTTTAGGGACAGGTATAATGGAGTTCTACTAGCGGCGGTGGTGCAAGATGTGGAGAATCATATCTTTCCTATCACTTTTTGTGTATTATACGAGGAATGTGATGTTTTTTATGGATTTTTTTGAACAACTGCAAAGCTGAGTCGAAGATACCGAAGAGTTGTGTTTTGTTTTGAATAGGTATCTAAGTATTCCAAAGATGGGTTCAATTTTGTTCACTTTATCTTAATTTAGTTTTTTCATCAGGCATCTTGGAGAGAACATTCGGACCAACTTTCACAATGAAAGGGTCGTGACCCTTTTTTATTGAGAAGCTAAAGAATATATGTAATACCCGTGCCTTTTTCCTAGCTAGAAATCATCTCAAAGATGTTAGGACTTACTTTGAAATGTAAACCTATCTTTGTACACATGGTATTTTTGAGATTTTCACTTTCTATCACGTGGAAAATTGAGTTAGCTTTCCAACGGTACCAATTTTGTCCAAATTTGACATCAGATAAGGAAGTTATGGATGTTTTACTTGGAACTGTCGAAAACGCCCAAGTATGACGACCAAGTCGATGGAACGCCACATAAGTGACGGACTGCCACTTTGACCTTCACAGCCAAGGAAGTTGAGCCACGTACTAGATAAGGACTAACAGATGATTTGATGGACCGTCAAAGTTGTGACAGATCGTCATCCAGGCCATCAACTCTTATCCAGTGAACCCCATTTCTGGTCTATGTCTGAAGGGCTAAGTAACGGACCGTCAAGTGTCTGACAGACCATCAGTCAGACCATCACACGCCACGTTCAGTTTATTTATAGGTCATTTTAACAGAAGTATTTTGGTCACTTACCACTCACCTATATACCCAAATGAGTCCGAATTCAGCCATTTTGCTCATTGTTATTCCACAAACAAAAACTAGGGTTTCTCTCTGAATTTGATCCCTAAGAACAAGTCCTAATCCTCTTCAAGAATCAAAGGATTTCAAACCCTTCAAGTTTAAAAACATCAAGAACCCTGATTCAGGTATGCGTAGTGTCCATCTATGGATCCAATCAGTTCATAGAGCTCAAGAACCATGTTTTAAATACTATTTTGTGAGCTTTTTGTAGTGATATGATCATGTACATGTTGTTGATTTTTTTTCAAGTTTCAAGATAATATCTAGAGGTGTTTTCATGGAATATATATGCTTGTTAGTTGAAAACCATGAACTTTAGGTGGTGTAAAATGGTCCAAGTTATGAAACACACCTATGCCTTAAAGAATGCATGCCAGGTGTTCGATAAAATGCTTAGGCTGCTAGAAATTCATGTTTATATGGTTCCATGATGTCTAAATGACAAGTCCATATTAGCTATATACTTTAATATGAATTTCGTGCTTTCCATGTGTTTCTATTATTGTGGTATGAAGCATGTGTGATAATGGAGATATACAATATGCACATGAAATATAGATATGCACTCCCTACCATGCTTAACATGTTGAGGAACTACATGATGTATAATATCCCCTATTTATGATAATGTGAATTGTGGACTCCAATTTTATGATCAAGTCAGTCATGTTGTGTCAGTTTTCTTCGATCGAGTCCTGGGGATATTCGTACCCGAAAACTATAACTGTGTGCCTAGAGCCATGTCATGTTTCATGATATACAAAATAAAGCCATGATTTAGTAGAATTCAGTTAGACATAAGACTTAAGAAACCTCAAGGTCTCAGTCGGTTATCAGATATCAGTAGTATTTCATCAGTCAATGGAATTCAGTAAGTTCCACTCACGTACAGTCAGTTAAATCATGTTCAATCTCTTCAGATGGGAGTATGAGTTAGAATCGAGTGAACCCAAGGATGGGAACTCACCTGTATATGAGGGTGTAATTCTTAGCAATCATCTTTGCATTCTAGAACTCTGTAGCCAGCATAGGTTGAGACATCGTAGCCTGTTATATGAGGGTAGATGAGGTGGCTTAACTTGTTATTTGAGGGTTTCCACTGTTATCACTAGAATTACCTATTATATGAGGGTTGCTCACATGTTGTCCTCACCGGTGGTGTGGTATTGACACTCTTCCAGTCAGGGCAGAGATTGGACACTAGCTTAGCCCTAATGGCACATATGGGGCATGTCGTTTAAACAACGACCTCCCACAATTTCAGACTCAGTCTCATTAAAAGAACTCAGATAGTTCTCCAGATATCAATATACCAGGACTGTCAGATACAGTCAAATTCAGTTATAGTGCGGAACTCAGCTAGTTCCATCAGATTTAAGACTGACAGATACAGTTGCCCATGTTATCAAAACTACATTTTCAGCCATGTCAGCTATCAGTAAACCATGTATTAGCATACAGATCTAGCTATCACGTACTCACAATCTCAGTTACTATGTATGTATGTTTACACTCTCACGTTCATATCAATCAGTCAGTTAGCATTGTTCATGTATGTAAACCCTTTTGCATTAGCCTACCTCACTCGTATACTTAGTACTCTATTTGTACTGACACATTTGCGCTATGGTGCTTTCTTTAATGTTACACCATAGGTTCAGAGACACGAGCTTCAGATCAGTAGTAGAATCCAGCCACAGAGTTGCAGTGAGTCCTCATCCATTCGAGGACGATATTATTTTATTTCATTTATTATTTCAGCTCAATTTTGTTAGACGGAGTTAGTTGGAGATATGTTCCTTCAACTTCTTATTCAGATAGTACTTAGAGGATTTCAGATTCAGTAATCAAATTTAGTTCAAATTTGATTCAGTTTTCAGTTGTTTTGGGTATCTTTCACCCATATGGATATTATGTTTTGATAGATTTTTATTCAGTTGAACCTTATGGCCTACATGTTCATGTTTTCCGCACTATTACATTGTATATCACAGTATACAGGTATAAATATTAGTCAAGGGTTAACTTGTGGTCCCTAGGGGTCATAAGCACTGTGTAGCATTCTGGTTCAGATAATCGGGGCGTTACAAACTTAGTATTAGAGCCTAAGGTTCAATAGAGTCCTAGGAAGTCTGAAAGCCGCATCTAGTAGAGTCTTGTGCATGGGTGTGTACGCTCCACATTTATGTACAGGAGTCTATGAGATGTTTTAGGAACAGTTTCCCTTCTTTCAGTATTCATGTCGTGCTAGTAAGCATAATCTCAATTTAAACTCTCAATCTAATCCATTGTTCCGTTATTTCAGAATATGCCTCCAAAAAGAAGAAACCATTCAGCTCCTCAGCCTGAAGATCCTTTGGGCGATCATATTTCTCATGCAGATTTTAGAGCCGCATTCACCACACTTGCTTAGTCCATGGCTTCCCAGAATGAATGGCCACCAGTTATTTCGGCCAATTCCGCAGCTGCTAGCATTTGGGACTTCACCCGAATGAACCCTCCATCTTTCTTCAGGTCTAAGTCTGATTAAGACCCTCAGGAGTTCATTGACCAAGTCCAAAAGGCCATTGACATCATGGGAGTTACTTCTATTCAAAGAGCCGAGTTAGCTGCATACCAGTTACAGGATGTTGCTTACACTTGGTACAAACAATAGATGTCTAAGAAGTTAGAGGATGCAGGTCCTATAGAGTGGGACGAATTTGTCATGGCTTTCTTAGATAGATTCTTTCCCCAAGAGATGAGATAAGCCAAAGTTCTTGAGTTTATCAACCTCAGGTAGGGAAATATGATGGTTAGGGAGTATTCTCTCAGAGTTACTCAGCTAGCCAGATATGCCCCTCATGTGGTTGCAGACAATAGGGCTAAATGAGTAAGTTTGTGTCAAGGGTGAATGATAAAATGGTAAATGAGTGTAGGTCTGTGATGCTGAATAGTGATATGACTTTAGCTAGACTCATGACCTATGCCTAGTAAATAGAGTAGCAGAAGGTTAGAACTTGGGAGAGGCAAAACAAGAGAGCAAGATCAGGCAGTTTCAATTTTGCTCAGCATAAATCCGAAGGAGGAAACCGTTCACAGTTTCTTCCCAAGTCAACAGCTCCAGCTCCTTCCTCCACAAGTGCCCCAGTGCCAAAATTCAGAGACGATAATAGAGATATAGCACCAGGCTCTAAATCTCAGAGAAGTGTTAGTAGTGCCCATATTTATCCTCAGTTTCAGACTTGCGGTAAGCACCATCAAGGTATGTCTAGAGTGGGTCAAGGCATTTGTTTTGGTTGTGGAAAGCCAGGCCACAGAGTTATAGACCGTCCTCAACCAGGTCCTCAAGGTCAGTAGAATCATCCCACAGCTCAGTCTGGTTACCCGAACTAGCAGGGTGCCACTTCTAGTGCTACTAGTGGGCAACGCCCAAAAAGACTCTATGCTCTCTAGATTTGATAGGATCATGAAAATTCTCCTGATGTCGTTACTGGTATGTTACAGATTTTTCGTGTTCATATTTATGCTTTGCTAGATCTAGGTGCATCCTTGTCCTTTGTCACTCCATACATAGCAGGCAATTTTGGAATCAGTCTTAAAATTTTAGCAGAGCCCTTTTCATTCTCTACCCTAATAGGTAAAAGCATCATAGCTCGGTGGGTATACAGGAATTGCCTAGTTATGATATTTCAAAAATCCACGTCTGCAGATTTAGTCGAATTAGAGATGACTGATTTTGATGTCATTCTTGGCATGGATTGGCTTCATTCCTGCTATGCCACAATCGACTACAGGACCCGAATAGTTCAATTTCAGTTCCCTAATGATCCCATCCTAGAGTGGAAGGGTAGTACTTTATCTTTCAAGGGTCAACTTGTTTCCTACCTTCAGGCAAGGAGAATGATTTCTAAGGGGTCTGTGTATCATCTAGTGCATGTTAGAGATTCCAGTTCTGAATGTCCTAGCCTTGAATCAGTTCCAGTTGTTAATAAATATTCAGATGTCTTTCCCGAAGATCTTCTAGGCATTTCCCTCAAAAAGGAAATAGACTTTGGCATAGACCTTCTCCCAGATACTCAGCCTATCTCTATTCCAACATAAAAAATGGCACCTGCAGAACTCAAGGAGCTGAAAGATCAGTTAAAGGATCTCTTAGATAAAGGATTCATTAGGCCCAGTATGTCCCCATGGGGTGCACCAGTCTTATTCGTGTGCAAGAAAGAAGGTTCTCGCAGGATGTATATTGATTATCGTCAGCTCAACAAAGTCACGATCAAGAACAATTATCCGCTTCCTACAATAGATGACTTGTTTGACCAACTTCAGGGTGCCAGTTATTTCTCTAAGATAGACCTCAGATTGGGCTATCATCAGCTCAGAGTTAGTGAATGTGACATCCCAAAAACAGCTTTCCGTACTCGGTATGGTCACTTTAAATTTCTAGTAATATCCTTTGGTCTTACCAATGCCCCTACAGCTTTCATGGACTTGATGAACCATATGTTCAAGAAGTACTTGGACATGTTCATCATAGTCTTTATAGATGATGTTCTTGTCTATTATCGCACCGAGGGTGATCATTTAGACCATCTCAGGATTGTTCTTCAGACTCTCAGGGATCATCAGTTATCCGCTAAGTTCAGTAAGTGGGAATTTTAGCTAAGATCAGTAGAATTCCTTAGCCATGTTATTTTCGGTGATGGCATTAGAATAGATCCTCAAAAGACCAAAAAGGTAAGAAACTGGCCTCGCCCTATATCTCCATCAGATATCAGGAGTTTCTTGGGTTTGGATGGATATAACAGATGGTTTGTCGAGGGATTTTCTTCTATTTCATCTCCCATATCCAGATTGACTCAGAAGAAGGTTAAGTTTCAGTGGTCAGATTTATGCGAGAAGAGTTTTCAGGAATTGAAGAATCGACTCACTTCAGCTCTTGTTCTAGCTCTTCCAGAGGGTTCAGATGGGTTCGTAGTATATTGTGATGTATCCAGAGTGGGTTTAGGTTATGTCCTCATGCAGCATGGTACGTTCATAGCCTATGCCTCTAGACAGTTAAAGCCCCATGAGAAGAATTATTCTACTCATGATCTTGAGTTAGCAGCTATAGTATTTGCCTTACAGATTTGGAGGCATTATTTATACAGAGTTCATGTAGACGTCTTCACAGATCATAAGATTCTCTAGAATATCTTTTCTCAGAAAGATCTCAATCTTCATCAGAGAAGGTGGTTAGAGCTTTTGAAGGATTATGACATGAGTGTCCTTTATAACCCGGGCAAGGCCAACGTTGTGGCCGATGCTCTCAGTAGACTCTCCATGGGTAATATTGCTCATGTTGAGTATAGCAATAAAAAGATAGCCTAGGAAATCCATCAGCTTTCCATACTAGGCGTTCACTTAGTCAACTCTTCAGGGGGTGTTGTATCTGTTTGGAGTAGTTTAGAGTCATCTCTAGTTTTCAAGGTGAAAGAGAAGCAAGACAAGGATCCTAGCCTTGTCAAGCAAAAAGAGTTAGTTCAGGATCAGAAGGTAGAGCTTTTCTCCCAAGGGGAAGATGGTGTTCTTCATTGTCAGGGTCGCTTGTGTGTTCCAGGTATAGATGACTTAAGGCAGCGAATTCTTGTAGAAGTGCATGGTGTGTGATACTCTATTTATCTAGGGGCCACTAAGATGTACCGCGACTTGCGGGAGAACTATTGGTAGAGTGGAATGAAGAGAGATATTGCAGAGTTTGTGGCTAAGTGCTCTACATATCAGTAGGTTAAGATAGAGCATCATAAACCAAGTCGTTCCATACAGGAGTTCACCATTCCTACTTGGGATTGGGAAAAAGTGAATATGGACTTTGTGATAGGTTTTCCTAGAACTCGTCATCAGCATGATTCAATTTGGGTCATTGTAGATAGAATGACCAAGTCAGCTCATTTTCTTCCAATTTGTACCTCTTATTCAACCAAGGATTATGCCAAAATCTATATCAGAGAGTTGATCAGATTACATGGTGTTCCATTATCTATCATCTTAGATAGAGGTACACAGTTCACCTCTCACTTTTTGAAAGAATTCCAAAAGAGTCTTGGTACCCAAGTTCATCTCAGTACCGCCTTTTATCCTTAGAGAGATGGTCAAGCAGAGAGGACCATTTAGACTCTTGAAGATATGCTAAGGGAGTGTGCAGTTGATTTCAAAGAAAGTTGGGATGACCACTTGCCTCTGATTGAGTTTGCATACAACAATAGCTATCATTCCAGTATTCAGATGGCTTCATTCAAAGCTCTCTATGGTAGGAGGTGTAGATCTCTAGTCAGTTGGTTCAAAGTTAGTGAGGCCTCGGTTATCAGTCTGACTTGGTATTCGACGCCTTAGAGAAAGTTCAGTTGATCAAAGAAAGACTTCGGGCTGCTCAGAGCCGACAGAAGTCTTATGCAGATGTTCGTAGAAAGGATCTCGAGTTTGAGGTCAATGACTATATCTATCTTAAGATCTCTCCCATGAAGGGAGTGAAGAGGTTCGACAAGAAAGGGAAACTCAGTCCCCGCTATGTCGGTCCCTTCAGGATTCTCAGTCGCTTTGGCAAGCTAGCCTCAGCTCATTCGGTCTTCCATTTCTCCTTGCTCAAAAAGTACATAGGTGACCCAATTGTAGTCCCAATTTAGAACATTGATGTTCAAGACAGTCTCTCTTATGAAGAGATTCCAGTCAAAATTTTAGACTACCAGATTCGTAGGCTGAGAAACAAAGAAGTCCCTCTAGTCAAAGTTCTTTGGAGAAATCAGTCCGTTACGGGAGCTACTTGGGAAGAAGAAGTAGACATGCGCACCAAGTACCCTCACCTTTTCTCCGCCAAACCAGATCAAGCTCAAGTTAACAGTCCTCCTTAAGATTATTCAGCTTCACGTTCAGCATTCAATACAACTTGATATTTCATTTTGTGCTCATGTTCCATCACAAATTTGGTATCAAGTGCTATTGCATATTTAGTCATGCATACATGTATCAGTCCAGTAAATAATCATGCATCAGATATGCATTCTCATTGTGAAAACTTCAGTCATGCATTCATGACTCAGTTACACATGCATCAGATATACATGTTCAGTATAACACGCTCAGTTTGTTAGTCATAAAATCATGTTCCAGCTACTCATGTTCAGATTATTATTTCCCCTCTCAGTCAGTTCCATTCAAGGACGAATGTTCTTAAGAGGGAGATATTATAATACCCATGCCTTTTTCCTACCTAGAAATCATCTCAAACATGCTAGGACTTACTTTGAAATGTAAAACTATCTTTGTACATATGGTATTCTCCAACGGTACTAATTTTGTCCGAATCCGACATCAGACGAGGAAGTTATGGACGTTTTACTTGGAACTGTCGAAAATGCCCAGGTATGACGGCCAAGTCGACGGACCACCACATAAGTGATGGACCTCCACTTTGACCGTCACAGCCAAGGTCGTTGAGCCACAAACTAGATAAAGGCTGATGGACAGTCAAAGTTGTGACAGATCGTCATCCAGGCCGTCAACTCTTATCCAGTGAACCCCATTTCTGGTCCATATCTGAAGGGCTAAGTGACGGGCCGCCAAGTGTCTGATGGATCGTCAGTTGGACCGTCACATGCCACATTCAGTTTATTTCCAAGTCATTTTAACAGGGGTATTTTGGTCACTTACCACTCATCTATATCCCAGATGAGTCCGAATTCAGTCATTTTGCTCATTGTTATTCCACAAACAAAAACTAGAGTTTTTCTCTGAATTTAATCTCCAAGAACAAGACCCAATCCTCTTTAAGAATTGAAGGATTTCAAACCCTTCTAGTTCAAAAACGTCAAGAACCCTGAGTCAAGTATGCATAGTGTTCATCTATGGATCCAATCCATTCATAGAGCTCAACAACCATGTTTTAAATACCATTTTGTGAACTTTTTGTAGTGATATGAGCATGTACATGTTGATGATTTTTGTTTAAGTTTCAAGATGATATCTAGAGATATTTTCATGGAATATATATGTTAGTTGAAAACCATGAACTTTAGGTGGTGTAAAATGGTGCAAGTTATGAAACACACCTATGCCATAAAAAATGCATGCAAGGTGATCGATAAAATGCTTAGGATGCTAGAAATTCATGTTTATATGGTTCCATGATTTCTAAATGACAAGTCCATGTTAGCTATAGACTTTAATATGAATTCTATGCTTTTCATGTGTTGCTATTATTGTGGTATGAAGCATGTGTGATGATGGAGATATACAATATGCACATGAAATATAGCTATGCACTCCCGACCATGCTTAATATGTTGAGGAACTACATGATGTATAATATCCCCTATTTATGATAATGTGAATTATGGACTCCAATCTTATGCTCAAGTTAGTCATGTTATGTCAGTTTTCTTCCATCAAGTCCTGGGGGTATTTGTACCCGAAAACTATAGCTGTGTGCCTAGAGCCATGTCATGTTTCATGATATACAAAATCAAGCCATGATTAAGTAGAATTCAGTCAGTCATGTGACCCAGAAAACCTCATGGTCTCAGTTAGTTATCAGATATCAGTAGTATTCCGTCATTCAATGGAATTCAGTAAGTTCTACTCATGTATAGTCAATTAAATCATGTTCAATCTCTTCAGATGGGAGTAGGAGTTAGCACCGAGTGAACCCAAGGATGGGAACTCACCTGTATATGAGGGTGTGATTCTTAGCAGTCATCTTTGCATTCTAGAACTATGTAGCCAGCATAGGATGAGATATTGCAGCCTGTTATATGAGGGTAGATGAGGTGGCTTAACCTGTTATATGAGGGTTCCTACCATTCTCACTAGAGTTACCTGTTATATGAGGGTTCCTCACATCTTGTCCTTACCAGTGGCGTGGTATTGACACCCTTCCAGTCAGGGCGGAGATTGGATCCCAGCTTACCATAATAGAACATATGGGGCATGTCGGTTAAACAACTACCTCCCACAGTTTCAGACTTAGTCTCAGTAAAAGAAGTTAGATAGTTCTCCAGATATTAGTATACCAGGACTGTCAGATACAGTCAAATTTAGTTATAGTGTGGAACTCAAGTAGTTCCATCAGATTTAAGATTGTCAGATACAGTCTCCCATGTTATCAGAACTACAGTTTCAGCCATGTCAATTATAAGTAAACCATGTATTAGCGTACAGATCAAGCTATCACGTACTCATGATCTCAGTTACTATGTATGTATGTTTACACTCTCACGTTCATATTAGTCAGTCAGTTAGCATTGTTCATGCATGTAAACCCTTTTACATTAGCCTACCTCACTCGTATACTTAGTACTCTAGTTGTACTGAAGCATTTGCGCTATGGTGCTTTCTTTCATGTTACACCATAGGTTCAGAGACACGAGCTCCAAATCAGCATTAGCATCTAGCGGCAGAGTTGTAGTGAGTCCTCATCCATTCGAGTATGATATTATTTTATTTTATTTATTATTTCAACTCAGTTTTGTTAGACGGAGTTAGTTGAAGATATGTTTCTTTAACTCCTTATTTAGAAAGTACTTAGAGGCTTTCAGATTCAGTATTCAGATTTAGTTCAGATTTGATTCAGTTTTCAGTTGTTTTGGGTATCTTTCACCCATATGGATATTATTTTTTTACAGATTTTTATTCAGTTGAACCTTATGGCCTATATGTTCATGTTTTCCACACTATTACATTGTATATTGCAGTGTACAGGTACAAATATCAGTCAAGGGTTAGCTTGTGGTCCCTCAAGGTCATAAGCACCATGTAGCATTCCATTACAGATAATCGGTGCGTTATAATATAGTAGACAGAAGTTTTTATATCATTTTAATCAAATAATGGATATGCATCCCAAGGTAGCAGAATTCTCATACGTGTCGGTTTCGAGAGATGAAGCTGGGCATTCTATCTAGGAAATAGGTACATTCTTATGAATTTAATATCTTATTTGAGTTACAAGTTTAGTATGATGTCGTACTAAGTGATTCTCTTGTATAGGTACAATATTATGACATCAAACATAGCTGAATCGGTGAATTGATTGTTTGGCGATGAAAGAGAATTTCCCATCAAGGCTCTATTTGAACTAATAAATAAAAAGTATGGCCGATTTTTTAATGAAAGGATGTGTAGTTCGAGGGCCCAAGAAGAACCCCATTTGTTCTATCAATCGAAAAAATGATATCAACAAACATCAATTTTGGGAATAGGTTATTATCTCATCAAATAGCAGATTAAAAATTCAGTATCACCGGTCATGGTGATGTTGCCATGGTCAATCTTCAAATAAGATCTTATACGTGCAGAGTTTTTGACATAGACAAAATACCCTATCCATATGCTATGGCAGCGCTTCGAGCTTAATACGGTCCAAAATATGGGCCTAAAATTTATGAGTACTCCTTTCAATATTATTCGATAGAAAAATATAAAATGGCATATAGTGGTCATATTACTCCGGTGCCTCCCGAAGAATCTTGGGTTGTTCCTGCAGAGCTTTTGGGGAGATTAATACCTCCTCCATATATTAACCCAAGCACTATCAAATTGGGAAGAAATCCACATAAGAGGAGGCGTGGAGTTAGAGAATCATCTTCATCAAGAAGAAACAAGTGCTCCGTATGTAAGCGCGCTGGCCACAAAAGAACTACATGCCCGGATAGTAATCCACCATGATCGTTGTAATTACAAAAACTTGTGTTGTTGTTTGTTATGTACTTTTATATATTTAACTCATTGTTGTGAACGTAATGTTATCATTTATTATATTTAAAATATTTTTTTAATAACTTGTGCATCAACAAATAGAGGCAAAATATGAACTAAATAATACAGCAGACTACAATTATTTTGAATAGATTACCCATCTATGCCAATAGATGGACATTAGCTGGAAGAACATAACACAGTTCTATCAAACTGGAATGTTTTCCTCCAACAGATGATAAATCTGTTTCAACGGATGGATAATCTATTAACTAAAACCCAACCAATGACCAATCTGCTCCAACACATGGTCCATCTATTAAAAGAACTCAAAAGACATAATTGATATTGCTATTATTTTCAAAATTTCTCCTTTCCTCCAACCGTCGACATGTTAACATGTATGTTTAGAAGAAATAGACAAAATAAAAATTGAATAAGAATTAAAAAGCCAAAGTCGACTAGAAATAAATTTTTCATTATACAAAATATAAAATACATTAGGTATATATCTGATAGAGAAAAATTAAAATACATACGCTAAAATGAAAAATACATTCTAATTATTATTACTATTATTATCCTCATTAATGATAGCCGACCAATCAACTCGCAGCAGAAGGGCCCTCATCAACCTCTACATCTCTCTGAATATCGTCACTCTCATGGCAACCAACTCCCTCTGCAGGTCATTAACCTGCCTCTGAAGTTCCTGCACTGTGTCGCGCAGAATAGCAATGTCCCGAACAAGATCAACCATAACTAGAACACGCATGAATTGACAAATATAAATAAAAGAGTCCAAATGTAATACAACATATACTACCAATTGGTAGATTTACACCGTAAAAAAACTTACCTCAACAGAAAAGGAATATGCTCTTTAAAGAGAAGTGGTTGAAGATGTCACACGAAAAGAAAAATGCAAGAAATAAATCAAGTTGAGTAGAATAAAGATTAAGGAGGGACATATTTAGAGAGGATTGAATCTGTACTTGTCAGGACAAAAGGCACAACTGTTTAGCTCCATTGTATTAATTACATTCAAACTGGTGGCATTTTGTTTTCTGTGAAAAATCATGACTTTTTCTTTTATATTAATACTTCTCACCTTTTCAAAATGGTTTAAGACTTGATAAGAACCATTCTTATTGAGTTGTGGCAACAGATCACCCATTTGTCATATTAAATTTACTATCTGTTGTAGCAGATGGTCTGTCAAAACAGATTACCATCTGTAGCAATAGATGGTTTATATATACAATAAATGAGACATCTATTGCAACATATGTATTATCTGTTGTGATAGATGGACCATCTATTGGAGGGGGTGTTTTGATTTCTTCTAACAACTGATTCATCAGTTGCAACAGATGGAGAATTCGATTCATCAGTTGTTTTGAAGGTGAAAAAGTCACGACTCTTCACCTCATTTTTAATAGTCATCACGTGTGTAAAGATGAATAAACATTGTCTGGTCTGTCATAATTGATTTACCATCTGTTGCAACATATGTATTATCTGTTGCGACAGATGGACTATCTATTGGAGGAGAAGTTTTGATTTCTTCTAATAGTTGATTCATCAGTTGCAATAGATGGAGATTTTTATATGTCAGCTGTTTTAAATGTGTTAGATAAAAAGTCATGACTACCTGTAGACACATAATTTTGTCCCGTCCAGAATTCAATTTACCCATTTTCACCCTCGTCTTACATTGTATCCTACCCCACGTGATAATCTCCCCACAAGGAAATAAATAATAACCAAATTCTAACAAATTGAATGCCTAAGCTATAATATTCCTTATCCTAATCAACTTTTACACCTCATCCATATCCTACCCCACCTACCCCACGTGACTTCCCCCTTTTCACCACTTTTTTGTCCACAAAGAAAAGGGAAAGCACATTTATACACCATCTTCTTCTATACAAAAAGAGACCCACATCATTATCCATACACACAACCACACTCTCTATTTTTTCATTTTTTTCCTTTCACTGACCCTCACACATTGATCATCAACACATAAAAACATGAAACACACTCTCACAACCTCAACTCCACACACACGAAATCACACACACACTATACAAAACAACACGCACACACATAGTGAGAAGAAGAGTGGAGAAAAATAGAGAAAAACTACGAGAGAGAGAAATCGAGTGAGAGGAGGGTGGAATCTATGAACAAAGGGATCTAGTGGGATCGCTTGAGTGGTCTGGCGAAATTCTCGCCAGAAGCAGTCATCTCTCGCCAAAATCAATCATTTTCGAACACCATCATTAAAGCCCAGTAGCCACCCCAAAATCCATCAAAAAGATCAAAATAAATCGACCCCTTATTCCCGTTCTTCGACGAAACAATAGCGGGGTATAAAATTGAATGTGGGTTTATCTTTACTTCATGATTTTTTGATTTGGGTTGGTGAAAACAGAACAAAAAGGGTTATATTGAGTTCGATAGGATTCTAATTGAGGTTTGGTTCGAGGTTTTCGGACGCGGACTCTCTTTAATTGAATAACACAATTTGGAACCCCGATTTTAGGTCTAATTCTTTATCTCTTCGCTTTATTTTAATGATGTGATTTGGTGATTATCTGTTGGGTAATTACGATTGCTTGATTTTGTTGATGTTATGATTATGTGATTGACGATGTAATTTTGATGATATGAGGAGCGAATTTGAGTAATTTGATAGTGTGATTGATAAAAATGTAGTTGAGGGTGCGGATCAAAATTGGTATAAGTGAATATTATCGTATTTTGATTAATTGTCGATGTTGAATGTGATATGTCATCGAGTGGGCAGGCAAACAGTAGGCTCGGGTAGCCAAATTTGTTGAATGTCTTGTTTACCGTATTTGGAAAATATATTCATTCAGTGGGGGAATTCCCCGAGAGACATTTTATTTATTCACCGAGGAATACCCAGACGTATTATATTGGTGGAAGATGTTCATGATAAAGGCCTGAGGCATCGGGTAAAGCGTTGGAGCATAGTTTAGGACTAGTGTAGGTTAGCGTAGGTTTACATTTCACTTTTTTTTTGGACTGTATAATGCAACTGGACATTATATTTTTTAGGATTCATTTTTTGTGTTTGTTTGTTTAATTATTGTGTGTTTATGTGGTTTATACATTCGTAGTGTTAAATTAGCCGATTTGCTCCACCAAGTGACCGTGGTCGAACCATGGGATTGAGGAGTGCCTAACACCTTCCCCTCGGTCAACAGAATTCCTTAGCCAGAATCTCTATTCATGGATCAGTTTTAGAGTCAAAATCATTTTGAAAAACGATTTCCAAAGGTGACTTGGCACACCCGATTATGCTAAGTGTCGACTCTGAGTTTAAATGTAAATAATCCTTTTCGAAACAAAAATTTTCATCTTTTTGTCACTTTAATAAAAACCTTTTCAAACTATAAAATGAAATCTTTTTGGTTTAAAAAGGGGGTGTGACAGCTCTGGTAACTCTGCTGGGGACTTTTCAGAATTTGAGCTAATTTTTTAGAGTTGTATAGGCTTTGTTTGACATTATGGGTGTATAGATATTGTTTTTGTTGTTTTATGTTATTATTTATCATTGTTGAGTTTCTGCGTGCTCTTTGTTTACAGTTTTATCTTATGTGTTACCGCTTTATATCTGGCATTATGTCCATAACCCGAGTTATTCTTTCTGCAACAAGTTTGTAGTACATGTGTTATACATGAACTCTTGTTGAGTCACCCTTATTTTAGGGGGGAGCTGTCGGTGTTATGGAGTAGGTGGAAAGCAAAGCAGCCACTATCGACCATACGCTCTCCTGAACAGCCTTCTTAGTGAACCCCAACGTAGGTCATCCTTTAGGTCATTCTTATGTGTATCATATTGAAGACCTAGCGGGATCCACTTGGTCCTTTGTAGGAGACTCACCTCTAAAGCATCTATACGTGCTAAATGTTGCATCTTGAGCGTAGCATGGTCATTTGACGGACTGATTTGGGGTAAAGCATGTGTTAGAAGTAAAGTGTGTAGACAAGAAAGTGTTGAAAAAAAAGAAAGAAAAGAAAAGGGGAGCCAAAAAATAAGTGTTCCATACTTTGTTTAGAGTTCTTTATGACTTTTGTTTTTCACAATTTAAAAATACAAAAAGATTTTTTTACCCTTTTTACACTCATTTTCCAAAAAAAAAATCAAAACATCAAACAAAAAAAAATTTTGTCTTCTTTAGCATGCATTCACAATTCGAAAACTTCAAAAAGATTTTTCATTCAAACGAGTTTTAATAAAAGAAAAATGTCAAAAAGATTTTTCTTTCATAGTTGTTGGTGTCATTTTTATGTGAAGTGTCAAATTGAAAATTCAAAAAGAATTTATGAACGTTTTCCATCTTCTGTTTGTGCTCGTGTCTCTCAAGTCAGTTTGTTGGTTACTTAATCCTTAATTTTCCAATCTGGATGAACTATGTACCCCTGATTCTCCTCTCTCGGGAGTGAGATATGTAGGTAACCTATTGTGGGTTCGGGGATCTTATTTGAAAAATCCAAAAATGATTTTCTTCACTCTTCTTTTATAGTAGGTGTTTCATGTACATCTTTAGAAGAAAACAACAAAAAAAAATCCTTTTAATAGGTTCAAGTTTCATTTTCGTATGAAATTCAAAATCAAAAATCCAAAAATATTTTCTTCGATAATCATAGATTTCATTTTATACAGGAATCTAAAAAAAATTCAAAAGATTTTCCTCACTCCTCATTTAGAGTAGATGTTTCATATACATCTTTAAAAGAAAACTAGAAAAATATTTTCCTTTAATAGGTTTAAATTTCATTTTGTATGAAACTCAAAATTGAAAGCCCAAAAAGATTTTCTTTGTAATTATAGATTTCATTTTGTATAAAGATTTAAACTTGAAAAATACAAAAAGATTTTGATCAATTATTTTGACAATTTGTTATTTTCTTTTCTCTTTGAAGTTTCAAGAAAAAAAATGAAAAAAGAGTTTAATTGGCCATTTTGGAAAGACTTCACGAACTACGCATACCTGATTAACCCCTTTCGGGAGTGAGATACGTAGGCACCCTTTTTGGGTTCGGTGACCTTTTCAAAAAGAAAAAAAAGGTTTTGAAGAAAAAAGTATTAAAATTCTAACACATTTATTTTTTGTTGAATCAGTTTAAGGTGGTTGGTTTGTGGTATTCTGGCTGGTCCTCCACATCACACCAAATCCAAAGGGTTAGTTGTGTCCAACAAGAATATAGAGACTGACATCATGGATCAAACAAAGAGTTGGGAAAATGAGAGTTTAAAGCAAGAGATTAGGAGACTAAGATTACAAATGAATGAAATGCATTGAGCTTGGGCTAGTGGGTTGCCTCCTCCTCCATTTCTCGCTATTGATCCTAGAAATACCTCGAGTTTTCCATCAAAATCACAAATTCAGTATCCTACTATTGTTAATGCACCACAACATGACTCAGAATTCATTCCAAGCCAAAATCATCACAATACTTCCACCACTTTTCCTCTAGCTCCTCGGTATAAGCATGCTACATTCACAATACCACATGTCATCTATGATTTTGTGGCTTAATCCCCTACTGAGGCTTCTACATTGGCCAACCGCCCAATAGTTGTGCTTCCTCATGCTACTAATGAACCGTTGTTCAATATTCTTGGTGATCATCACTATACTCCTGATCCTACTTTTATGCTAACTGGACCACCAAATTTTCTGAACAAGAAGCCTAGTGTGCCAGAAGAGCTAGAGAAAATAGTTGCTATTATAGTTGGAGAACGGGCACACCAAGAAGACGATATCATCTTTGTCGTCAATCTCAAGCCCAAGTTCATACCCAATCTCTCTATAATCCCTCCCAAAATCTATTATACTCTATTTCTCCACCTTCATATCTAGTATACTACGTATAGCCATATGTTCTACTCCCTTTTTACTCATAATGGCGTGCACCCACACCTCAGAGTTACCCTTTGACTCAAAAAATCTATCAAAGCCTTTCTAGGCCCGATTTTGGATCAAATCCAAATAATGAAATAAGGCAGAAATCAAGGGATAGCTTCACACCAATTGGAGAGTCTTATGCCAGCTTATTTTAGAAATTGGTATAGCGGGGTATGATCACGCCTCTCCTTGGGTATACTCCTGACCCACATTCAAGAAGTTTTGACCCTAGTGTACGATGTGCATATTATTCTAATGTTCAGGGACACAGTACTAAAGATTTTTGGGCTTTGAAAAGAGAAATTGAAAAGTTGATTCAAGATAGATCAATTATGGTGCAGAACATTGACAGTGAAGAAAGCTCTAGTCACGCTGATATGCAAACCAGTGGCTAAGATGTTAGGATGAGCAATTGAGAAGTCACTCCTCTCCTTCTTAGGAAGAGGTCTGGTAATTTGTTTTGTTTTATTTTCTGTTATCCGAATTATTTCAGGGTTGTAGTTCGGGATCTATCTTGTTTTGTCCATTTTGTCGTTATGTTAAAACCCTTTTATCTTTAATTTTAATTAATAAAGTGTCCCTTTTTTCTTTGAATTTTAAATATGCATTTCTTTTTTTTCTTTCCACAGTATATTTTATGTTGACTCTAGTGATATGACATGCTAACGGAATTTTCAGCCAGATCTTAAAATCCAATTTAAGCATGGACATTGAATCAGAGAGTTAAAGTTAGGAAAAGAGAGCATTTGAGAAAATAGGTAGAGTGCTGAGGCATTTGGTGATCAAGTTCAAGCCTTCTTTGAAAATTAAGGCAATTATTTTGAGAATCATAAGAATAACTAGGTCATCAATTGAAAAATATTGCTCAATTAGGTCAAATAGCGGATGTGTGACCCCGAGGGACAGAAAAATCAACTCCACAAAAGCATGAGTCATTTGATGTGAGTAATGTACAACAAAAGTGGAGTGATATGTTGAACAAAATGCAAGAGTAGTGATGCACAGGCTCAGTTAAAGTTATTGCTTAAAAAATGTCACAAATGATTTTCATCTCTCACTTTCATATTGCATGATATGTACTTGCATTTTCATGGATTGATATGATGAAGGAATTTCATTCTGCTATTCAAACATTGTGTCATCCTTTGTTTACCCCATTTGATCTTTAGCCATATTTTGTTTCATACCCCTCTTTTAGAATCAAGATAGAGTCAACAAAGCTCAAAAGAAAAGTGTCGAGCAAAACAATAGAGTCAGAAAAGTTCAAAACAAAAAGCAGAAAAAGAAAATATGTCCAAAAAAAAAAAGAAAAAAAGTTTCAAGACGAATAGAGTTAGAAAAGTCCCAAAGAGAAAAAGAGTCAACAAAAGAAAAAATTAGAATTAATCAAAAGAATAAGCTGCCAGAACTATGCATGACCTGATTCTCCTCTCTCTGGGGTAAGATACGTAGGCTTCCCTATTAAGGGCTTGGTCCAACCAAATAAACAATTTAGAATTGCCAGTCAAAAGAAACTGAGGCATGAGTTAATCCTCATTGTTTGAGTCGATTCCAAAAGTTATAAGTCCTATCCCACTTCAAGTGTCATTTGAGCCTCATGCTATCTGTTCTTTCTAATCCTATCCAAAAGCTAAGTTACAACCAAAGAAAGATCTTCAGATCAATCTTTGAGAATGTTAAGGCTAAGCATGCAATGGATATGATAATGCATTTTGGGACCTATTTGTCTTCCTCAGCTTAAGTAATCAGGAAATAAATAAAAATGAGAGTCTTATTGGTGAAAACCATCATGGGCACCATAAGGCGAGGTAAGTTAAGAGAAATAAAAATGAGAGAGTATTATTGGTGAAGACCCTCACGGGCACCGTAAGGCGATAGTAAACTGAGAAAAAGAAAATGAGAGAAGCATATTGGCAAAAACCCTTCAAGGCACCACTATCCGAATGGGGTCTTAAATGCAATTGACCTAAGGAAGAAACTCAGTTTCAAGGGCATTAACTCAACAACAATGGGTAAAAAGTTTGGATGAAAAGATCAAGCTGCTTAATCCAAAATGCATGGCATAATCATTAGTGTTGACTGTCATTTTTAGATGAATTTTTCGTTTCTTTGTTTCAAAAGGGAACATTCATTGTCTTTTCTTTCTTCTCTTTATTTTTATTTTATCTTTCTTGAGACAATTATCCAAACAAAAATTGTCATTCTTTTTTTTGTGTTTCTTGTCTTTGAGTCAAGTCCGTGTAAATATAAGTGAGAAAAGATTTCAAAATTGGCTACCAGCTTCTTTAATTGCACAAAGCAAGACAAAAGCTAGCAATGAAAGAGACATGATTATGAGCCAAAAAAGGGAATGCAGAAAGTTTTGTTAACAGAGAAGTCGGGGAACTCATGGAAATGCCAAGGTGTAAAGGGTTTATTTGAGAAGCATGGCAAAGCAGAGATACCGTGTTTGTTTTAATCACTCCTAATAATCTCAGTTTGGGTTAATGATTCAACAAGTCAATGATATATGCTAATGGTTGGAAGCAAGGTTAAATGTGACAAGGGCAAGAGCGATCGCCGTGAAAGCTAAAGTCATAAACCAGCCACCATGTTTTAAAACTAACAAGTTTTCTTTGTATGAAACAGGAACACATGCTACCTTCAAATCAAGGATTCTAAAGCCTAAGAATCAAAGGTCGTAATAGTCTCACTTCTACAAATGCAAGAGGCAATGTTGCTGCATAGATTTGGTATTCAAAACCATGGTAAAACTCATAATCCAATATCTCTAAGAGACACACTTCCTTATTTGGGTAATTCAAACAACATTTGTAAGGAGACGCACTTCCTTATTTGAGTAATTCAAGAAATATTTGTAAGGGGACGCACTTTCTTGTTTGGGTAATTCAAGCAACGTTTGTAAGGGGATGCACTTCCTTGTTTGGACAATTCAAGCAACATTTATAAGGAGACACACTTTCTTATTTTGATAATTCAAGTGACATTTGTAAGGAGGTGCACTTCCTTATTTGGGTAATTCAAGTGATAATTGTAAGGAGATGCACTTCTTTTTTTGGGTAATTTAAGCAGTATTTATGAGGAGACATACCTCCTTGTTTGTTTAATTCTAGCAGCATTTATGAGGAAATGCACTTTCTTGATTGGGTAATTCAAGCGGCATTGGTAAGGAGACGCATTTCCTTGTTCGGGTAGTTCAAGAGACATTTGTTAGGAGACACACTTCCTTATTTAGGTAATTCAAGTGACATTTGTAAGGAGACGCACTTCCTTGTTTTGACAATTCAAGAAACATTTGTAAGGAGACGCATTGGTAATTTAAGCGGCATTGGTAAGGAGACGCACTTCCTTGTTTTGGTAATTTAATAGGCATTGGTAAGGAGACGCACTTTCCTGTTTGGGTATTTCTAGCAACATTTGAAGGAGACACATTTCTTTTTTTGGGTAATTTAAGCAACATTTGTAAGGAGACGCACTTTCTTGTTTGGGTAATTCAACCGGCATTTGTAAGGAGATGCGCTTTCTTATTTTGGTAATTCAAGCAGCATTTTTAAGGAGACGCACTTCCTTGTTTGGTATTTCTATCAATATTTGTAAGGAGACGCACTTCCTTGTTTGGGTAATTCAAGCAGCATTGGTAAGGAGACACACTTTCTCATTTGGGTAATTCAAGCAGCATTGGTAAGGAGACGTACTTCCTTTTTTTGGTAATTTAAGAGGCATTTTTAAGGCGACGCACTTTCCTATTTTGGTATTTATAGCAACATTTGTAAGGAGATGTATTTCTTTGTTTGGGTAATTCAAGAAGCATTTGTAAGGAGACGTACTTCCTTGTTTGGGTAATTCAACTGGAATTTGTAAGGAGATGCACTTCCTTGTTTTGGTAATCCAAGCAACATCTGTACGGAGACGCACTTCCTTGTTTGGGTAATACAAGCAACATCTGTAAGGAGACCCATTTCCTTGTTTGGGTAATTCAAGCGGCATTTGTAAGAAGACGCACTTCCTTACTTTGATAACTCAATCAACATTGGATCCCTCCCGAAGCACAAGAAAAATATATAGAAAGTCAAGCAACAAAGTGAAATAATTAAAAGCCAAGCAACAAATTGAAAAATTACAAGTCAGGAGCCCACCTGAAGAATAGGGTGATGAAACTCAAGTCAAGAGTTCAAAAAAAAGCTGCATAGATAAAGTTTTTGTAATTTCATTTATGTTTTTAACTTGTAATTTTTATTTTTGATGTAATGACAGAGTCGCGGACCGAAACCTCGAAGGGGCCTCACTCGACTCTCCAACTCAGTTGTCCTTCTTCTTTCTGTTTCTTCCTTTGAATAATAGTTGGGACAAAATTCTATCTCGTTGTCTACTTCTTTGTATGAAAATACTTTGTGTTTACATTCAAAGGGGTCATGATGTAGACACGTAATTTTGTCCCATCCTAAATTCAATTTACCCATTTTCACCCTCGTCTTACATTGTATCCTACCCCGCATGATAATCTCCCCACAAGGAAACAAATAATAACCAAATTCAAACAAATTGAATGCCTAATCGATAATATTCCTTATCCTAACCAACTTTTACACCTCATCCATATCCTACCCTACCTACCCCACGTGACCTCTCCTTCTACCACTTTCTTGTCCACAAAGAAAAGGGAAAGCATATTCATACACCATCTTTTTTTACATAAAAAGAGACCCACATCATCATCTATACACATAATCACACTCTCTATTTTTTTCATTTTTTTCCTTTTACTGACCCTCACACATTGATCATCAACACACAGAAATACGACACACACTCTCACAGCCTCAACTTCACACAGACGACATCGCACACACACAACACAGAATAACATGCACATACACAGTGAGAAAAAAAGTGGAGAAAAATAGAGAAAAGCTATGAGAGAGAGAGAAATTGCATGAGAAAAGGGCAAAATCCATAAACAGAGGGATCTAGTAGGCTGGCTAGAGTTGTCCGATGAAATTCTCGTCGAGATCAGCTATCTCTTGCTGGAATCAATCATTTCAACCACCATCGTCAAAGCCCAGTAGGCAACCCCAAAATCCATCAAAAAGAGCAAAATAAATCAACCCCCTATTCTCATTCTTTGACGAAACAGTAGCGTGGTACAAAATTGAATGTGGTTTTATCTTTGCTTCATGATTTTTTTATTCGGGTTGGAGAAAATAGAACAAAAAGGGTTGGATTGGATTCGAATTGAGGTTCGGTTCGAGGTTTCCGGACGTGGACTCTCTGTAATTGAATAACACAGTTATGAATCCCAATTTTAGGTCCAATTCTTCATCTCTTCTCTTTATTTTGAAGACATGACTTGGTGATTATGTGTTGGGTAATTACGATTGCTTGATTTTGTTGATGTTATGATTATGTGCTTGACGATGTGATTTCGGTGATATGAGGAGCGAATTTGAGTAATTTTGATGGTGTGATTGATAAAAATAAAGTTGGGGGCATGGATCAAAATTGGTAAACGTGAATATTATTGCATTTTGATTAATTATCGATGTTGAATGTGATATGTCATCAAGCGGGCAGGCAAAAAGTAGGCTCAGGTAGCCAAATTTAGAATTGGTGGATTGTTGGAATGCTTGAAATATTTGTTGAATGTCTTGTTTACCGTATTTGGAAAATGTATTCATTTAGCTGGGGAATGCCCCGAGAGACATTGTATTTATTCACTGGAGAATTCCCCGACGTATTATGTTCACGAAAGAGGTTCGTGATGAAGGACCGAGGCATCGAATAAAGCGTTGGAGTATAATTTAGGACTAGTGTAGGTTATAGTAGGCTTACATTTCACTTTTTTTTTACTGTATAATTGGACTGGACATTATATTTTTTGGGATTTATTTTGTTTATGTGTTTTTGTTTAATTATTGTGCGTTTATGTGGTTTATACATTCGTAGTGTTAAATTAGCCGATATGCTCCACCAAGCAACCGTGGTCGAACCACGGGATCGAGGGGTGCCTAACACCTTCCCCTCGGTCAACAGAATTCCTTAGCCGGAATCTCTGTTCACGGATCAGTTTTAGAGTCAAAATCATTTTGTAAAAGGATTTCCAAAGGTGACTTGGTAATCCTTTTCGAAACAAAAAATTTTCATCTTTTTTTCACTTTAATTAAAACATTTTCAAACTATAAAATAAAATCTTTTGGGTTTGAAAAGAGGGTGTGACACTACCTCTTTTTTTATAGTCATCATATACATGCAGATGAATAAAAACTATCTAGTCTGTCGCAACAGATTTACCATCTGTTAGAATATATGGATTATCTGTTGTGACAGATTAACCATATATTGGAGTAGATGTTTTGATTTCTTCTAACAGTTGATTCATCAGTTGCAACAAATGGAGAATTTGGTTTATCGGCTTTTTTAAATGTGTTAGATAAAAAGTCTTGACTCTTTACCTCATTTTTAATAGTCATCACATGCGTTAGATGAATAAATACTGTCTGACATGTCTTAAGGAGGTAGGAATAATAAGGTTCATGCCGATGAATGGATCCACTTTCATTCACGGGAGTTATTTATTATTGATCAAGCTACCGTGACAGACACACATAAAGTACAATGATTTTATGAATGCAGTTTTTTACTGATTAGATAGTGATCCTTCAAACAAGATCGTACATTGTACAGTTTAGTTTGAAAGGTGTGAACTAATAAGGCCAAAGGGTTCCAAGATAGTGGTGTCGATACACTGTTATAATTTAATGATGGTCTATGCTTATGTTTTTGTGTCAAGTTTGGGGAGGGGTTCAAGTTTTTGGCGGCAGTGTAAATATCCAATAATGATTTGATCAATTTTATTGGTGCAATGAACTTCTTGAAAGGCCTCTAAAGCCTCGCATAGTAGAAAACAACGATGGAACCATTAGAAATTCTCCTAATCCAAATTTATATAAATGGGTTGCTTGAGAAGACAATTATATATTAGAAGGTGTTGGGGAGAAGACCTGTGCGGGAAGGGGGGTGTAAAAGACCATATATCATCTCAGACCTTGTTTAAGAGAAAACACAGTGAAACAAGTAAGGAACTTCTAGCGAATCTGGCCAATAAAATTGACATAAGAAACGAAAAAGCTGAATAAGCTTCAAATGTGGAAGTGTATCCAAATATAAAAATCCGTCAGTTGTTGAAGAAAAAAAAGAATGGTTAAGAGGACTGGAGCCGGTCACTTTTCAAGAGACTGTAACTAGCGAGGGTGGCCTCAATGAAGACTCAATAAGTGCAGGACCAAAACTCAAAGGAAATAACTTCGCGAGCACAGGAGATTCGTAAAATTTTTAGTCAAGAATGAAACCTGAACCAAGAACTCCAGAAGTAAAAATAAGGGAAGCCAAGACATCAATTTCTAAATTCTAACTTGCATGTCATGCCATCTGTTTGTGGCTATGAAAAGGTCAATGGCAGTAGAAACAAAAAGGTCTGAAGTTGGGCTGAAATCCCATGCCTTGTTGTTTCCACTACCTTTGACCTGACCAGAGACATACAAAGGGCATGGGATGCAAGTTTAACTTGAGAAATTACCACTTTGGCTTGATCCCTTATTTATAATTTAGGAATAGTTAGTTCATATTTCAATTCTAACCAACAATCTTACCACCTTCCGTGATCCCTTATTTATAATTCAGGATAGTTGTTTCCGTTCTGGTTCTGCATTTTGTGGGTCTTTATTCAGGCTATGCTAGCTAGTTGCGGCCCCCTTATAAAGTGCACAACTCCAGTCCACTTGAGCATTTTTCTTTTTCAAGAACGACTGATGTATTTTCATTTTTTGGATACACTTTCACACTCATAGTTCATTCATTTTTTTTCTTTTTCATGTCAATTTCATCAGCCAATTTTGCTATACTTCCCTTCCTACTCTCTGTTTCTTCTTTAATTAGGTCTGATTTGATATATGGTCTTCTCCACCTCCCCCTTCCCATACAGGTATTCTTGCAATAGCCTTCTTATGTATAATAGTCTCCTCAAACAACCCATCCATATAAATTTGGACTAGAGAAATAACTTTATTCATTTCCATTCTTGTTTGTAGTAGTGCGAGGCTTCGAAAGCCTTTCAAAAGTCCATTGAACCCTTAAAGTCAGTGCAATCACTATTTGAATGTTTACACTGCCACCAAAAGCTTACACCTTCTCCAAACTTGACACATAAACATTAGCAAAATCTTCATTAAATCGTAACAGGGTATCGACACCACCTAGTTGATCCCTCAGCCTTACCAGTTAAAACCTAACAATCTTAACTATAAAATGTCATATCTTGTTTGAAGGATTAATGCCTAATAGGTAAAGAACCAACATTAACAAAATCATTGTAATGGATGTGTGTTTTCACAATGGGTTGATCAGTAATACATACCTCTAACATATGAAGCGGTTCTATCTGCAAGTAGTTTATTCCTTCGAACCCATCTTTACTCTAGTCATTAATGCTAGTCGGGCAAAAGTTGATTTAGTTTCACTTCCTTTTATTTTCAAACAAGAGAAATACATTTGATGTTAAACAAGAGAAGAACAAAAATAACGTTACAAAAGGGTAACACAAAATTAAATAAATCAATAGATGACCAGTCTGATGCAACAGATTTTCCATCTGTTGAACTGATAAGGCATCAGTTACTACAGATGGATGACATATTGCAATAGATGGATCATCTATTGGAATAAATCAAACAAGCCTTGCTACTAGTTTGATTTCTTCAAATAGTTGCTTCGTCTATTCCAACAGCTAATTCATCAATTGGAACAGTTGAGGAAACTGTTGCAACACCACGTCCAACAGCATCAACAATAAATAAATAGCACCATATGTTCCAACACCATCAACAACACAAACATCACAAGTTCCAACACTACCACCACCCCCAACAACAGCACCACCAAAGTAACAAACAAAAGACATAAAAAACTATACTGACAATAAGGCTTTTTAAGTTCTCCCAATAGATGACTTTTTTTTTCATACTTTAATAAAAATAATGGTTCATTCATTCAAGACTTAAAAGTCACCTTTTATTTAATTTTCTCAATAAATAAGAAACTAGTAATGGATAAATCATTAATAGCAACAGATGTAAATATCTAATATAAATAACATACAAAGAAGAAGATGAGAAGGAAACAAAAATAGTGAACCATACCTGCAATGTCAAAAAAGCAAAGGGATCAGAACATCCAGTTCAGTCGAGGGAAAATATTTATAGGTTGAGATTCGAAAGGATCCTCATCCGAAAGAAAAGAGAAAAGGGAGAAAAAGGGAAAGAAAGAGAATTGAGAATAAAAAAAAGAGATGAGTTGAGTTTCTCATCTCGAGTTTATGGTTGAAGAAGAGAGTATTCCACTTCGTCCATTTCATATTAGTTGAGTTGGCCCCTATAGACTTGGCACATCCATTAATAAAAATATTTATTAGGGATCTATTTTACCAAATTAGCCTTATTAATTATTCTTTGAAAATATAAATTTGAATATATACAACTTGTTTAGTCATTTAATGATAAGGGTATTATTGGAAGAACATGATAAATCATCTTGATTTCATCATTGGAACAACTAAACTAAAACAAATATTTTTAGAAAAAGGGTCAACTAAAATAAAATAGAGGGAGTAGATATGGGTTTTAAATATTCATTAATAACTTTTGAGGGGCACGAGGAGATGGTGACATTAAAAAGACCAGATAAGACTACTCACTGAGGAAATTTTTGAGTTATCCAAGTAATATTTCTTACCATCTTAGTATTTTATCTTTTTTATCTCGGACAGGAAATACCTAAATTGCTTTAAAAAAAATCTTAAAACATCAAAGTCATACTTTAAAACAGATGACAAATGCTATTTGAAAATTTCCAAAGCTCGATCATCTGTCGTAATAGATGATTTACAATAGATGGGTAATCTGTTGCAATAGATGAATTAATCGATTTGATTAATTTTAACAGATGGGTCATTTATTGCAACAGGTTGAACATTTGTTTTTATATAATTTCAATTGAGTTCATATGTTCATCTAATGCCTTAATTGATTAATATAGGACTAGGGGGTGAGTTCTCATAGGATCAAATACAACTTGAATTGCGTCTTTTGGCAATCACATGATGAGACAGTATTGCGTTCCTCCTGACCAGAGTCGTCGATCAATCACTCTGAGCTGAATCGATTCTTATTACCTTATATGTTAAACTAATACCTAAAATTATCAATCTAGGACTAGGGGTGAGTTGTCATAGGGTTAACTACAATTTAAATTGAGTTTTTTGGCAATTACATGATGAGATAGTATTGCGTTCCTCCCAACCAGATTCGTCGATCAATCATTCTAAGCTGAATAGATTCTTATTACGTTATATGTTTAACTAATACCTAAATTGATCAATCTAGGACTAGGGGTGAGTTCTCATAGGGTCAACTACAACTTTAATTGAGTTTTTTGGCGATTGCATAGTGAGACGATATTGTGTTCCTCCCAACTAGAGTCGTCGATCGATCACTCTGAGTTGAATCAATTCTTATTACCTTATATGTTCAAATAATACCTTAATTAATTGATCTAAGACTAGCGGGGAGTTCTCATAAGGTCAACTACAACTTCAATTGAGTCTTTTAGCAAATACATGATGAGATGGTATTGCATTCCTTCCTGACCAGAGTCATCGATCGATCACTCTGAGGTGAAGCAATTCTTATTACCTAATATGTTCAACTAATACCTCAATTGATCATAGGGTCAACTACATTAAATGGCAGTCCCTATTTGATAATTTATAATAGATGGGTAATCTGTTGCAACAGGTTGAACATTTGTTTTTATACAATTTCAATTGAATTCATATGTTCAACTAATGCCTTAATTGATTAATCTAGGACTAGGGGTGAGTTCTCATAGAGTCAACTACAACTTCAATTGAGTCTTTTGGATATCGCAT
This sequence comes from Capsicum annuum, assembly GCF_002878395.1. Taxonomy (NCBI): domain Eukaryota; kingdom Viridiplantae; phylum Streptophyta; class Magnoliopsida; order Solanales; family Solanaceae; genus Capsicum; species Capsicum annuum. Next base: position 58,021,358 of record NC_061113.1, on the reverse strand, counting down.
GATGAGAGGGATAAAAATTACGCATATCTTTTATAATTTTAAAAAATAATTAAGATCAATTCTGACCAAATTAACATTTTCAAAACTTGTCACACTTTTCCAAAATAGAAATCAACCCATACAAATTATCCATTTGTGAGAAAAACATTTTATCATTTCAAATCTCGAGTTCCAACTCTTTTTTCTCTCTAACAATACAACAACTACTCAACAAATTGCTCAGCCCTTCACAATAGATCGATTTTCTTCTCATTTTCAACAACATAGGTGTTATTTTTGACTTTATTCTTGCCTGTATTAGTCATTTTCTCTGTTTTCATAGGTAACAGAGTTTGAGAAGAGTTCTATATTTGTTATTTTTTCTAAAAAATAAGGAATTTTAAGTTAATGATGAAAAAGAAGACTTTTAATTGTATTATCTTCGAGAATGGATTTATAATTTTGAGTTTTGATGGTAAAATTATAGGAAGAACTCGAGAAAATCTTAGTTTTTGTCCCAGTTTTCCGTTGACCATCTTGGTATTATTGAATGGTGTTTGTGGTATTGGTGGTCGTGGTAGTGGTATTGGTGGTCATCATAGTGGCACTGGTGGTTTTTATGATGGCATTGGTTAGTGGTGTTTGTGGTGGCTGTTGGTGGTGTCGGTATTCATGGTGTTTGTGGCATTAGTTGGTTGTGTTTGTGGTGGTGGTTGTTTGTGTGTCAGTATTGGTGGCGTTTGTAATGTATTTTTTAAAATTTATGCATACACAATTGTAATGTAATTTTTGTTTTTCTATTTTTTATAGGTAAAACATGTCTCACAAAAGAAAAGAAAGTGAAAGTGGATCAACTTCTAACTACACAACAACAAAGGCTACAGTACAAAGAGATTTGGAGGAGCTTCCTGAACAATCTCAGTTAGTGGAAAGTGAAGCTGAGGAGAGATATGAAAACAACATTCAGGGAGGTGGACAAGGGTCTGTAGATGGTGATGAAGAAAATAAAAGTACAAAAAAGAAGGAATTAGAGCGTGAGAAAGAGGATGATCATCAATATGATGATAATAGATCACCAATGAGGCGTGAATTAATATCGACATCCCAGCATGATCCTGTCAAAACTATTAGTATTGACAAGTTTCAAGTTGCGATGCTGATAGATGACCTAAAAGAACTAAATGGTGAACTTGTACTTAAATGTCAGTTGGGGAAAATTTTTAATTATTTTATAAATATTATAAAGAAGGAAAACATAGACAAACTTTTTAAAAGGAGCTGCTTTGGATCCTTTCTCGAGCTTTCCGAGGGACCCCCCTGCCCGTTTCCAAATAAGGATGGTTATGGTCTTCTCAAGCACAGGATCAAGTACATGGGGGATGATAAAGATTCGAAGGAGGGGGCAAAAACATGGATGAAATATGGATCAACTATTGTAGCATGCCGGTTTGTTTTGGCTTGCAAGAGTTTGCCATAGTGATGGGCTTGAGATGTGATCTTCCAGAAGAACCTCTCACCAAGGGAACACCCTGCAAAATGTCCAAGGCAAGAAGGACATCCAAACTACCACAAATAAATAGAGGGAAGTCATTGTCCCAGCGACCACCCAACAAAACCAACAAACGCAAGGAAAAAATAAATGGGTTGTTGGACATTGCTGGACATAGCTACAAAACATCATATTTGATAACAGGTCTCAAGGATAAAACCATACCAAAGCAGTACAGGGAGTAATTATTCTTAGTTTGGTTTGCCCATTCAGTTATATTGGTAAGAGATGTCAACAAGGTCATGAAAGATAATTTGTTGGCGCGTTCTGAGGATTTTGATAAATTTAACAATTATCCCTGAGGATATGACAGCTTCTACTTAACTGTCCAATATTTACTAACAAAGCTATCCCCAGGGACGACCACATTATACGACTTTCCTTGGGATTTCATGGTAAAATTAATCACTATTTTTACTCATCCATTAATTTATATTGAATATAGTTATTATGACTTTTTTTCTTGCTTTCTGTTTACATTTTTTAGGCTTGGGCATTTGAAGTTATTCCTTTCCTTCAAAAGCAGGTAATGGATTACCCGGATGAGGTTTCTCATCTAAGGATTTTAGGTGGTTGGCTGCAAAGAGCAACACAAGAATTAAGGAGGCTGGTCTTTTTAACCCTCTGGATGATGCAGTACATCTTCTTCAAGTAAAATAATTTGACTTAATGAAAGATATTGAACAGATGTTATATCTAGTGCAACAGATGTTATATCTGATACACCAGATGGTACATCTATTGCGACAGATTTCTCGTCCTATGCCAACTAGTACAACAGATAGGTAACTTATTGTGACAAACGATTAATATCTTGCATCATATTACCCATCTATTGATTTAGTTCTCTGAACCCAACTCTTAATAGATTAACCATCTGCTACAAATTATGCAACAGATGGGTAATCTGATGTAACATATTGCAAATCCATTGTGACATACAGATCATCTATTGCATAATATATAACCCAAAAAATTACCCGTATTATGCCAACTGGTGCAATAGATTGGTAATCTGTTGTGACAAAAGATTAATATTTTGCATTATATTATCCATCTGTTGCTCTGAATAATTGAATAAGACTCAAATAGATTTTAACCATCTACTGTAAACTATGTAATAGATGTGTAATCTGATGCAATATATTGTTAATCTGTTGCGACATACAGATTATCTGTTGGATAAGTTGTCTGTGTGAACATGTAACCCAATTGTGAAAATTATTATATTATATGATTTAAATGTATCGGTCATTTTTATAGGTTGTACATCCATGGATCGTGCCTCTTAAGAAGGAGTTGGGATGACTTCTTTTATTACTCTAGGTCATGTTGATACTATAGCAGACCCAACAGTAGAGTTAATAAAGAAGGAATTGGCTAGAGCAACAACCATAAGAAAAGAAGTTAGGCAAGGTCAGCCTAATGTTAAGTCTCTTTATGACAACCTACTGAGGAAGATCCGGGTGCTTCTTCTGGTGGAGTTATTGCTGTTAGTGGCAGGCATGCTGATGCTACTACCACTTATGATGATGAGCATGTTGATGCTCAGTAAAAAAGAAATATGTTTGAAAATACCCTTTTCACAGGTCCCCCTCACCCTTACACAGGTCTCTCTCACCCTTACACCGATCCCGCTCACCCCTCTTCACCCTCGTATTCTCGTTGCAAATGCGAAGAGTGCAAGAACAACTAGGATAAACTCTTTAAAAAGGTAGAGGTTATTGCTAAAGTTTTCAAGAAATTCAAATCCAAGAGGGGTGTCATACCATCCAAGAAGGTGAGGGAACCATACACTTATACAGCGACTGTTAGGAGGAAGATAAGAGCAATTAGCAACCTACTCTCCAGTCAGAAATCAAAAAATATTAAAGTTCAGGGTCCATTGAAGAAGGTTGAAATATGTGCAGAATTTTATTTCAAATAGAAGAGGGATGTACGACGGGCCAAGAATGCTAAGCGAAGCGCACTAGATTACTCTAGGCCTCCCTTTCCCCCAAGACTTCCAGATTATGAAAGATATGCATATACGGTACGAAGACAAGGTAAGTTTACTTTTCCTAACCTAACCTTTTAATCTACTCCATAAAGAAGAAGTTACGCAACAGATGTGAAATCTGTTGGAACAGCTGGGTGTTCTGGTGCAACTGGTAGTGGTTCTATTTTAAATTATCCATCTATTGCATAAGTTGCATTGGATTATTGATTCAGAGAACCCTATGCAACATATGGACCATCCATTACATCTTTACAATTACTAACCTATTTAAAAATTGACTTCTTATATCACAATATGTTGACAAAATTCTCTGCTTTATGAGGAAAAGGCAATTAGCGTACTCGAAAGCTTATGACGCTGCCGATAGGATAATGGACCTCAACTTCTAGAAGAAGCTCAAGGATAAGTACAATAAACTCAATAATCTAGCATCACCTTGTGGTGTCGAATTTTATTCATTAGTTTCTACGTTGGACTGGGATGAAGAAAAAATGATAAAATATGTTAGAGGGGAGAGGCTAAATCCATACTACAAGAGATGGACCGAGGCAAAGAGGATTCTTGTAGTCATGAGCGTGGCGGCATATATTATCAGGTTGTTGAGACACTACTCGAGGAGGGAAAGATGAATGTTTATGACTACAATGAAACTGCCATCGATGAGATTGTTTTTTTCTCCACATGCAGCCACTGATAAACCTGTTCCCCATCTTGTGGAGACAGAGTAAACTGATGTATCATTTTCCAAAGGAAGTGTTGATAAAGAAATCATGGGATTTTGAAGGTCAAAACAAGGGCATGAACCTTCAAAAAAATGATACCAGTTTTGCGTGCGACTCGCACGCGCTTGCACACATCGAATGCTTGCTGATCATCATAAAAATATTTGAGCCAACAACCTTTCTGTATGTCAACATTATGGTAAACCCGCAAGAGGTCTGGGCTTATGGGGTACTAACTAGACACTTAGATCCTGTATATAAATAAGAGGCTGTGAAATAATAATTTTTTATTTCAAGTCACACTTCACTTTACATTAAATGTACATGTAGGGCAATAATTTTTTTCTGATGAAAGTTGAGTTTTTTATAATGCAATAGATTGTCAATCTATTATAAAATATATTCTATCAATTCTGGAAGATAATTTATTTGCAATAGGTTGGTCATCTGTTGCATTATGCCGATGTTCTTTCTACCTAATCTAAGTCTAATCTGTTGTAATAGTGTGAAGACCTGTTTGATAATTTCCAACAGATGACCTAAATTTTGCAATATATGCCTAAATCTGTTTGATATTTTTCAACAATTACGCTTGAATATCCATGTGCTCGACAACACCAAACCAGTAGCAAACACACCACCATGAAAATTTTAGCAATTAGGCTTGAATATCCATGTGCCCAACACCACCAAACTAGTAGCAATAACGGAAATAATGTAGTATCTTCTTGCTCAATTGTGTTTCTCTTCAGAATCCTTGACTTTCTTCAACAAGCCCCAGATTACACAATTTTCTTGTGAAGGGTGTCGTTCTTCATAACAATCAAAGTAATCGCATCCACCCAATTTTTATAAAAACAAGACCACAATTACAAAACAAATACAAGTCAATAATTAATCAATAAAGTAAATAAAAAATATTACCTTTGAAATCTTACAAGTAAAAAACCTACGACCTGGATTTTGTTGAGTCCAAGAAGTCTTCAATAGAGCTTCATGACTGCACTTACAATATGAAAAATCTTTCTCACAAAAAATAATGGAAGATGAGGTCGACACTGTCAAGCTCAGTTGGAAAAAATAAAAATAATATGCAAAAAAAATACAAATAATCGAGATGAATTTGGATAGAGAAAAAAAGATGAAGAAGAAAAAGAAGCTTTGGGAATTTAGGGTAAAATTTTAGGAAGAAGATGAATATAGAAGACAATGGGAGAAAAATAACCGTTGAGGGCCAAATAAGCAAAAATGGTAGTTCAATGAGCCTTGGTTGCATGAATTACACGTGAGCAGCCAACATGGAAAAAAGTGACAAACTGACATATTTTATGCCTATTTTATTTTACGTGTTTAAAATTAACACTATCTTGTAATACTCCGAGATTTCATGTTATAAACCTCTCATCTTTTTCTCACAAAATCATATCTAGCCTAAAGTAATGGTTACTCGAAAGCTGACTATCTCGTTTCTATCTCAACCATATAGCTATTTTCATGAAAGTTCATGCACTCACAGATCAGTTCAGTAGCCCACTACGTTGGAATTTAATCATACAATTTATTTTAGTTGTGCATGATAGCTTATATCCTTAGATTCCTCAAAAATTTTTGCTTAATTAGCCAAATTCGAGGACGAATGATCCCAAAGGGAAGATATTGTAATACCTCATATTTTTTCTAGCTTAAATTCATTCCTAGAATGTTAAGGGATAGCTTTAAAAATGAATAATATTTATTCCATGTGGAACTTTTAATATTGCGACTTCTCACTGTGTGGGAAATTGAATAAGCTTTCCATTGATACCAAATTTGCCCAAATCCAACACTCAGTGAAGGAGTTTGGGTATTTTTAAGTTGACAGTGTGTCACTGGACTATCAGCGCATCGCGGAGCTAAGAAAATTGGTAATTATCAAATTCCAGTGAGACTCCAGGATTCCACCGCATCGCAAAGAAGTCCCATTTCATATTTGTTAATTTCCAGCAAGCCTACACGATAGTGGCGCATCGTGCCAGTGGCCAAAATAGCAAAATTTTAGGGCACCTCGATAGCTCCGTATCGCGGAGAAAGCTTAGTTCCCACTCGTCCTTTTCCAGTGAGCCACTGCGATAATGAAGCTTCGTGGTGGCCCAGTAAATCGAGATTTTTGGGTCGTGTTTCCAGTTCCGTTTAGGAGTTTAAAGAGGGTATTTTGGTCAATCCCCAAGGCCCCAATCCATTTTAAACATAGGATTAATCATATTTCCAAGAATTCTTGTTCACTATTGATCGTTCTCTTCAAAAGCAAAACCCTAGAAACCAAAATCCCCTTCTCCAAGAAATCAAATTCCACCATAGATTCTCCAAGAATGCTTTAGATTAAAAATTTCCAGAACAAGATAGTCAAGACCTCATCTTCAAGAACTCAATTAGGAATCAATATTTCAAGATTCTTCATCCAATCTTCAATCAAGGTATGTGGGGTTTGAACAAGGGTAATTCTTTCATCCTTGAGCCCAAAACTTTATTTTAATTACAAATTTACTGGAATTTATGAGATTTTTCATGAAATTAAAGTTAGGGTTTGTTCCAATTATCTTTATTTGCAAGATTATGAGATTTTTCATGATTTAGAAGTTGAATTACATGACTATATTCATATTTCTATGCATTATATAGAAATTTCTAGATTTTATGATGAATTATGAGTGCTTAAATTATCAAGAATTAATTTTAAGATGTTTTAACATAAGATTGATGCATGGGTAGCTAAGCTCCAATTTAAGATTGTTATTTCAAGATTATTTGTGACATGAGCATCCTCAGATAAGATTATTCATATATTTTGATAAAGATTTGACCTTTTGGTCCTAAGCTAAGATAAGAATCCACTTTGTTCAGATAACTTGAGATTTAAAGAAAGAAAAGCATAATTGGTTTTCTTGTAAACCCTTGTGCTATTTTTGAAGTGGATTTCTTATGATTTTGAGCATAAGAATGGGAGTAGTATTTAGCACCGAGATGGGTAGGTTACTACAGTTTCATACCCCAGAACTACGTGCCAACATAGGATTCAGATTTATTCCCACTTCTATATGGATGACTCGGATTGTGATCACTTAAGATAGAAGTTATATTCCGATGGCAAGGGTAGAACAGCCCTACCTAACGGGGGCCAGACGTGGAACTCCATGGATGCTCACATGGTGTATGTCGGTTAGAAGAACCTCCCAACAGATGTCCCCCAGTTGTTTATTTATTTAAAGATTTATGATAAAAGCATATGTTTTGGAAGTTATGGTTTTAAGATTTTAAGCCCTAAGATAAGGTATTTTCCAGATTTTAGAAAATTAAGTGTAAAGGCTCACAAGTTTTACTCAGATTTTGCTTTACAGAAAGATAAGAGTTACAGATTTCAGATTTCAGACTTAGAAGTGAATCTTTTCTACACTTAGACAGTATGATTTAAAGACAGAGTATTAGCACAGCTTTTAGAAAAAAATATTATGGCTCACTAGATATACAAGTATGATTTGTTTCTCATGATTATTATTTTCAGTATTTCAGATATTTCAGCTTATGTGAGTCATTTACATTTAGCAAGAGTTGTTTTACAAATTATGATGATAATATAATGTTTTACTTATGCATTTCACCCCCATATACTCAGTACATCCTCAAAGTACTGATCCACATATATGTCTATGTGTTACATTGTCTTATAATATAGGTATCAATTCAATTGTAGCATGCATACCATATTCAGACAGCTTGCAGATTCCAACCAGCAAATGATGAGTCCTCTTATTTCGGGAACTTAAGTTAGATGTTATTTATGTATTTTATTCTCTCATGTATTTATTTATGATAGTTAGAGTCACGTTCCAGCTATCTATAGTCAGTATAGTAGAGGCTTCACAGATGTCAGTTAGAGTAAGTTATGTATTTTTAATCCAGACTTTATCAGAATGTAAAAGTTATATCAGTATTATATTTTCTCAAATTCCACCATTATTATGTTTCCGCGCTATAAACTCAGTCATTTTATACATATTATTCAGATGCTTATGAGTTATGCCAGTAGAAGGGTTGGCTTAGCACTATGTGACGTCTCGGGACAGATTTTCAGGGCGTTAAATGTCTACTTGATACCTATTTTATTTTAGGTATTTAAACTGAACACTGGCTGTTTTGTGAAAATTTTGACTTTTAAGAGTCGCCACATAATTTTATTTGAAAAGGAATTAAGAAACCTTTATAAGATACTTTAAACGATCTAAAATAGAAAAAATCATTTAAGTTTCAAGATTCTAAGTAAGCGGTTCTTATTAACGTTTTAAGAAGATTTTAGGCACCTAAAACGTCTGCTAACTTGCAGTTATCCGGACTGTTTGAAAACATCTTTTGACTAACTTCAAAAAGATTGAATTGTTGTAAAGTGATTAATTTTTTAGCAAAAACTTGTGTAAAATAGATTAGGAGACTTAGTAGGGATTTTAACTAAGTCTAAACAAAACTAATAAGCAAATAAACACATAAAAGGGAAAAGGGAGGAAAAATTAAAAGATTTAGGCCATTGGGCCCAAATCAACGAGGCCTATCCTAGTCTAATTGTGCTTTCAACCTATTTCACCTGTCCTAATCTAATTTTCGAGCCTTTTGACCAAAAATCCGCTCCACCTGTATCAAATTTATAACTTTGGCTTCAAGGCTCAAATGAATAAATAATGAAAACTAAATAAATAACTTAAATAATAAAGCAATAATAAAGAAATAAATAAATAAGACTCTTCGAGTCTCTTAACTACTTCAACCAGGGGCCTTCGGTTCATCTTCTTTCTTCCAACTCCTTGTATCCGCATACCATTTGACCTTAGGCTTTCAAAATGAATTGACTCAAAAGGATGGGCCTCAATGGCCCATAACCGAAATGCATAAAGGGAAAAATCCATTTAGGACCCGAATGTATCCACATGCAAAGAAAAGTAGAAGTAATTAATATATGTTCAAACATTAAGACCTAACATATGAAAAATGAAAAGAGAACATTTTTACGCACAATGAAATGCGATAGTAGTACAATTCACATTAAAGATATCATATCGGCTTATGGGGGTATCATATTAGATTTTATCAACCAAAAAATTACACATGTTTATCAAAAGAATCGATGAGAAAACATAGATTATTATTAGCAAAACAGTCGTTCAAATAGAATAATCTCACTACTTCATTAAGTAGGTCGGAACATCATTTCATACATGAGTGGCCTTGCAAAACCTTAAGAGTTTTAGGCCAATGAGCTGGAATCCGATCAAGACAAAATACTAACAAACATTCATTCTAATCGACACAAAATATGTAGTATGCGAATGGCTAGCTTACTATAACCTGTAGTTCAACAAAAATATCAATTAAGGAATGAACTGCCCAGGATTTCATGCACTACAAATTTGATGCACCCCATTAACTTTAACCAAAACTTCATGTCCTGCTTAACCCCAAACAAGGCTGCCAAAGAAACTTTTCAATCAAAAAAGCACTTCTTTAAAGTAAATATGCCTAGCATTTATTCCTTTGTAATTTTTACTATTTAGGAGAATGGAGAGTGAAGTGAATAAAACAAATACAGCTTTTGGAGACCTTGTGATGGAACTATGAACTTGTGAACGGTTTTTTCATTAAGAAAGCTTATATAGTTAAATTCATGGTCCAAAAATATGAGAGGATGTGAAATAGAGAAAATAATAGTGCATGACAACTGAAACAAGAGAATGACTTAAAACGTTCAGTATTTGACAAGGAACCCAAAGTTAACTCTGATAAACATCGTATAGAAAGAGAATACGTGTAAAATGACTGTAAACACTTAAAGATCACCTCATCCTGCTATTTTTTTCAAAATATAAGATATAGAAACTAGGAGAGAGGAATGGGAAAAAGGGAGTCAAACATTGTTCCAGTTATGCGAAAGCTAATTTGTATGAATTAAGAAGTTTTTCTCAATTCAAGCTCTCTCATATTGATCATGAAAACAAGTATTTGCACAAGGTATGAACACAATAAAGGCAGCTACGGAAATTCAAGTTCGTTGCAAAGTAAGGGAAGAAATAGTCTTTACCCAAGTACCCTTTAGACCAAAATACACTTCTTTAAGATGAATGCGCCTGACTAATAGGCCAAAGATCTATTCCTTTTGTAATTCGTTCTTTTAAGACAGATGCAGCTTTGTAGGGTAAATAATTGAGGCATATTTAGATTTGGGGACATATAATTGTATAAGCAAATTCTGTTTTACCAAAATAAAAAATTCTAAAGCATTCACGAAAACAAAAATACAAGAATCAAAGACATAATATACTGGACGATATAGGATAAGACAAATACTATTAAACCATCTCATCTAGAAATAACATTTAAAACCATCCACTGTTCAACACCATGAACACACAAATCGGTGAACTCGTTTAAAAGCAGTCGAATTGAAGACCTCAACACAGATATCGATTCAACAAAAATAGAATAACAACTTATAATAAGCTAATCCTACGGTCTTCATATCCATCTACAGCTACTCCCAACATATAGTATTAATGAAAGTTTACTCACAGAGAAAATTTTCACTAACAATAAACTATTTTGCCTTCAAAATTTTCTTCCTCCTCTCTTTCTCTTTGATTTTTGCTTTTAAAGAACCATTTCTGACCCAAAGGAAATTTTTCTCCCCTCAGTTTTTTCCAAACCCCAATTTCAAACCTAGCTTTCTCAACAAATTTTCCCCTCTTTATCGGACCCAAAATTTTCAAACCCCCTTCCTCTTGGTTCTATTTTCCTTTTATAGGGGTAAATTAGGCTCCCCTCCTTGATTGCTCAATCAATGTGGGAAAACTGAAGCCGGGGTAGTTTAGGGATTGCCCATTGAGATATTTTAAAAATTCAAACTGAAAAATCCCTCCATAGCTTGGATTTCAATAGCAACTAGTACCAATTTTTGAATTTCTTGAGAGAAAATGCAATGGGTGGACCAATAGAATATGGGCAAACCGAATTGTACCCCTAAACCAATGAAAATCATCCAAATATGTACGATATCGTACAAATTATCCCAAGATTCGCATAATTCAGACGTTGGATAGGACACCTAATCAATCTTCTAGAAGATTCGAGGTTGGCAATGTGTTGGTTTGGGTTGGACTTGGTCACCGCCGTTGTTGGGTTAAAATTGTTGTTAATTAAAGGTTGTTGGGTGTTTTAATTGGGGGATACTAATAGGATTGAGATTATTTTTGTATTTTGCCAATTATTTAAGTTTTGGCTACATTAAAAATCAATTGGCCAATTGCATCGCAATTGTGTCCAATTTAATTTCAATTATGGCCAAATCTAATAGATCGGCTAAATTAAATTGAAATTCAAAATGAATTAATACTTCTTTTAGTCCCGAACTTCTTGATTTAATAGAACCAAATTCATATTTATCCAAATAAATTATTTTGATAATAAATTATATTAAAATCAAGATTTTAATCATTTAAATTTATTTTTCAAATAATTCTTAATTTAAAGTCCAATTTTGATGAAAATGTTCATTTAAATGACATCATTTATACAATCTCGTGACCAAGTCCAACCCGAAACAACACGTTGCCAACCTCAAATCTTCTAGAAGATTGATTAGGTGTCCTATCCAACGTCTGAATTATGCGAATCTTGGGATAATTTGTACGATATCATACATATTTGGATGATTTTAATTGGTTTAGGGGTACAATTCGGTTTGCCCAAATTCTATTGGTCCACCCGTTGCATTTTCTCTCAAGAAATTCAAAAATTGGTACTAGTTGCTATTGAAATCCAAGCTGTAGGGGGATTTTTCAGTTTGAATTTTTAAAATATCTCAATGGGCAATCCCTAAACTACCTCCGGCTTCAGTTTTCCCACATTGATTGAGCAATCAAGGAGGGGAGCCTAATTTACCCCTATGAAAGGAAAACAGAACCAAGAGGAAGGGGGTTTGAAATTTTGGGTCCGATAAAGAGGGGAAAATTTGTTGAGAAAGCTAGGTTTGAAATTGGGGTTTGGAAAAAACTGAGGGGAGAAAAATTTCCTTTGGGTCAGAAATGGTTCTTTAAAAGCAAAAATCAAAGAGAAAAGAGAGGAGGAAGAAAATTTTAAAGGCAAAATAGTTTATTTTTAGTGAAAATTTTCTCTTTCGTTCTTCTTTCTGAAAGTTGGTCGATTAATCGAAGATCCTTGAGTTGATAACGCGGATTTTCAGTGGTGGCGCATCTTGACGTTAGCTCGTTATCCCATTTTGCTGCTCCCGAACAGGTAATATCTCATTTCGTTTAAGTTTTCGATTATTTCTGCTTCATCTCAACCTTCTGTAGTTGTGAGTAAACTTTCATTAATACTGTATGTTGGGAGTAGCTGTAGATGGATATGAAGACCATAGGATTAGCTTATTATAAGTTGTTATTCTATTTTTTTCGAATCGATATCTGTGTTGAGGTCTTCAATTCGACTGCTTTTAAACGA